>NW_018393834.1:0-1238 GCF_900095145.1 Mus pahari | reverse complement strand
AGAGAGAGAGAGAGAGAGAGAGAGAGAGAGAGAGAGAGAGAATTGACTGTGGGAGGTACAGAGACCTGAAGGGTCTTGAAAAGATTAATTACTAGGAGAGAAATCTCCAGAGACCTCCTTTCAGACTGCAGATACACTTCTGGTTCCCGGTATCCTGGGAACAATGTCTAGAGACTACTTTCTTACCCTGATCACACTGTACCTCTCCTGAGGACAGCATCCTTCTGAGTCCTAACCCAGATGTCATATTGGCAGACAGAATCAAGGAAGAAAAGGAAAAGAAAGGGCTATGTCTCCCAATAAAGGGTCCAGGTCTAGGTCCTGTCTGGATATTCATAGACTCATTGTCATATCATGGACCTTTCCTGCCCAGATAAGAACAATTGAACTATGACTTGGCTTCCTGATGACCTTATGCTACAGGATTTTGAGGGAGGATATGAAAATACTACAGGAGTTTGCTGTCTGTCAATGGCCAGACACTCCATGTCCTCAGGTGGCCTAGAGGAAAAGCAGAAAGAGCAGAGGAGTATAATTTGCTACTGACAGGTCTCTGATGATTCCCAGTTCAGTCATCTGCATGTTGTCTCTCTACTACAACAGACTTAACCCTCCACAGAAACCTAACCTAGGCATCTAGCATAAGTCTCTGGATGACCNTAGGGACATTCTAGAGGACATTATATCACCTAACCTGTGAATGTCATGACCAACATTTCATAAATCTAGTTCTTGTCCTTCCTCTTTTCTTGAGTCCTGTGCTCATATTGTCTGCCTTTGCAATATCTGTGTTTACAGAAATATCATTCCTTAGTTCTAATCTTATATTAGTGTCATAATTTGAGTCTATNGNCAGGAAAGTTCAGTTGAGACTTAGCAAGATAACAAATGGCAAGCAGAAGGCTTGCAGGATTCATATACTTGAGAACAAATATAATTCATGTTGAAACAATAATCTAAATTTCTCCTTATTTAGCCCCAGACGTAGGCCTTAACAGACTGACCCTCCACATGAGAAAACATCACAGACCCTATACAAGGCTGAAAAATTCCAGAGATTTTTGGATCACGTGGCCCAGAGTAACAGGTGTACTGGAAGATTGGNATTAGGAGATAGCAAAATTATTCAGGAGGAAAGGGACAATGAGAAAGNCCAGGTGGAACCAGCAGCAAGTGTAAGCAGCTCAGGGCTCCACTGACTCCATACTGCAACCAATGACATACAGGCAAGGGATTTA
>NW_018393833.1:0-3047 GCF_900095145.1 Mus pahari | reverse complement strand
TACCCATGAAAGGATATAGGTACAGAGACAAAATTTAGAGCTAAGATGAAAGGATGGACTATCCAGAGACTACCCCATCCGGGAACCCATCCCATCATCAGCCACCAAACCCAGATACAAACACACATTCCAGCAAGATTCTGTTGAAGGGACCCTGATATAGTGGCCTCTTGTGTGGCTTTGCCAGTTCCTGGCAAACACAGATGTAGATGCTCACAGTCATCTATTGGATGGATCACAGGGCCCCCAATGGAGGAGCTAGAGAAAGTACCCAAGGTGTTGTAGGGGGCTGCAACCCTTTAGGTGCAACAACAATATGAACAAACCAGTACCCCCTGAGCTCGAGTCTCTAGCTGCATGTGTAGCAGAAGATGGCCTACTTGGCCATCATTGGGAAGAGAGGCCCCTTGTTCTTGTAAACTTTATATGACCCAGAACAGGGGAAGGCCAGGGCTAAGTAGTGGGAGTGTGTGGGTAGAGGAGCAGGGGCAGGGGGTGCAGGTTTAGGCAACTCTCGGGATAGCATTTGAAGTGTAAATAGAGAAAATAATAAAAAAAAAAAACAACAAAAAAAGAAAATTGCTGCTCATCACGAAATAGTTTCTGGATTTATATTGTAATATTGTTGAAAGCCTCATGGATTAGGATGTATAAGGTCCATAATATCATGATGCTTTTTGTTGCTAAGTGGTCATAGTATTTAATGTCTTTCTAAATATTTAGGTTTATCATCCAAGCCATAGACTTGTCACAGATAAAGTCATAAATGCCAATTTATATCTTATGTATACAACGGTCAGTTCAGAAATGTATAATGGTTTAAAGTATGGAGACTAACACCCTGGGTGGACCAAATGAAATAAGACAGCTAACTAAATCCCCTCACCAGCAAGGCATGGGAAATATCATAACTTGGAAGGGAGAAGAAATTAAGAGCCAGTTACTAAGGAATGCAGTGAAATGCAATATTTGTAATATGATGTTGCTATTGAAACTCTAATTATAAAACAAAATATCTATAAGATCAAAAAGAATAAACCTTATCATACATTCATGCAACAATTTTGGATACCCCATACACATACATTATAAGCTTCAGGAAGTAGTCAGTGCTATGGGAGGGAAACTCGTTCTTTTTTTGAGGAAACAGCTTATGTTAGCATTTGTACTGTCTAGCAAAAGTCCTAAACATATGGACAGTTTGGTACCACAAAATAAATCTACTGAGCTAATATAAACTAAATCCAAGAAGTTGGATGAAGAGTGTGATTAAATGTGGTGAAAGTTGTATAGATGTGCAGGAGTGATATGACTGGGTTGCATTCATTAATATATGAACTGTTCAAAGGAAACAAAGATTTTTCTAGGCTATTATACACACACCGTCTATATTTTCAAGCTTACTTCCCAGTATTAAATATATAGGACCATGAACCTTTCCTTAAATTTTGTGCCAAAATGTTGATAGTAGAGGAATATTTTCTTTTTTGGGGGGCGGGGGGGTCATTTTTTTATTCCAATCATACTCCAGCGCTCTTCTTGTAGACTCACCTTTACAACTTCCTACTCTCATTTGCCTCTTACTCCCCAGTGAAGGGTAACTCCTCTCCTTGCTTACCATTCAATGAAGTATGACTAAATACATTCTCTAAATGTGAAGACCAACCAGGCAGTCCAGGTTGGGGAAGGAGAGTCAAAGAAGGTAACAGAAACTGAGACTAATCTGCTCCATGTCTTAGGGAACACACATGAAGACCAATTATCACACTTGTCAAAAGTATGTAAGGGATTTATGTATAGACTCACCACCATGGACTCCCTGTATCTACCACACTCAGCCCCAGGCTTCCACCTAGTCCCCAGAGATGTCTCCACACTAATTTAATTCTNAAAGTCAGATAATATAGATAATCTATTATTTGATATAAAAATAGAGGTCCTACTAACTCGTGAACTAAGAGTAGATTTTAAAAGGGGACAAAAGGAGCACTGGTTAAAGGATGAAAAATTAAACTAAATAGAAATTTAATATTATATTTGAAGAAAGTGTAAGTTCAACAATTCCTGTGTTGACTCAAAAATTGAATAATTTATAAACCTCTAAGTGTCAAATATTCTATAAGCTTTACTGAGCATTTTTCATGGACAATGTATGATTTGATTATGGATTATTACATGGGTGCAGTACACCCATAATCTATAACTTAATAAAATGTTTCAAATATTTTACTATTTCATGATGTAAGGAAGCCTATCCAAGTAAAGAANGTCATTGAATTCTATAAAGGACACTGTAACTGGAATAAATCTCAGTGAAATTCCAGACATGGTGATATCCATTTGGAGATAAGATATTGGAAAAACTTCTTAGTCAATATATGTTTATATTACACATGATAAGAAAGACCTATCTGTTTATTTCTGCAACTTTACAGAATAGAATAATGTTAAGAATGTGATATGGACTTAAGTTTCAAAATCCTTTCATGTAATCTTGAGATTTGTTCAATTACAAAACTCTACTTGGGTGCATACAACATACCTATCTATGAACTCCAGATAGGGAATTGAAAAACAGTCCAATTTTGTGAACCAATTTTTTATTCGTTTTGAATACCAGAATACAATTTCTTACAGGAGCAGAATACAATTTCTTACAGGAGCAGAAAACACTCACAATATAACACCCAAGCATGAATAAAACCAGACAAATCTGGGAATCCGAAACACATTGTACAACCTTCAGTGCACTCAAAAATTTAGAGACAATGTAACCTTTCCAAATGAATCTTGTCTAAATTTCTTTCAGGCAGATTTGTGTGGTTCTCCTTCTTCCAGGAACTGGTATAGTCTAAGAGTCTTTACTTGTCTTCTTCACTAAACAACTTGTTTTCCATATCTTTATAAATTGTAATGATTTCACACTGGCAATAACACTGAAGAATGGATTCAAACATATAAACTTCCAAAACAGTTTCACTTGTATATCACATTTTCTGAGAAGGGCCACAGAAATAACTTCTACAACCAAAGGTGTTTGCTCTTCC
>NW_018393832.1:0-3150 GCF_900095145.1 Mus pahari | reverse complement strand
ACCTCATATCTGAAAACATAGTCCCTACCTCCTAGCCCAAAAAAGATTGGCCATAAACACCAGCACCTAACATCTCCCACTAGCCAACACATTTCTAGGCTTCTTCAAATGTGTGATGAAGCTGGGCAGTGGTGGCACACTCCTTTAATCCCAACACTTGGGAAGCAGAGTCAGGTGGATTTCTGACTTCAAGGCCAGACTGATCTACAGAGTGAGTTCCAAGACAGCCAAGTCTATACAGAGAAATACTGTCTCAAACCCTCCCCAAAGAAAATGCTTGCTGAGAGCTCATGCCCTACTACAGTAACACCAGACTGTGAATCAGTCCACATCATGAGCTTTCAATACCAAAGCATCTGATACCTTGATTCTTGAGCAGGGAAATCTTTCTCTTCTTGGCAAAATATGCTCATGTAACCCAGAGGAACCAATATCAGGATAAAGTGCATCAACACTCTATCCTGAGAACAATACTTTTCTTTTTACCCCAAACTGGCTCGTGGCACAATTTGCCATTCAGTGGGAAATAGAAATTTCTCAGCAAAGCAACTACAGTCATGTTAACACAAGGCTGTCTATAAAACTAACCATCAGACATTCTTGACACTGATTCTACTATTGAGGACTCTGAAGGATCCAGATCATAATCCCTATTCCTGGAAGGACCAGCTGAAACCCACATCCTCCAGGTAGCTCCGAAAACCTTGCCAACTGGCAACATCACAGAAGACTCTAGGATTACCCTGGATACAAGAGATTGTCCAGGGAAGTGACTACTGACGATATCACTGGGAACTTCCATGACCTACCTGCTTACCAGCTTACCCCATTTTGACCAATTTCTGAAGTACCCTTTCCTGGAATCTCTCATTTGAACCAGGGGATACATCTTGGCATCTTCTCCTTCCAAAGCTAGATAATTCCTTCTACTTCACTACAAGTCAAGTGCTTTGAATAGGGAGAGTTTGTTAGTGCCAGGGCATGGGTAGCACATCTTGGTTAGGATCCTTTTCTGAGGGAAACCATTCTCCACTATAAATCTACTTCTAGGGTCCATTGATATAACATATATTCGATTTACCAAGGTGTCCCTGTTTCCAAGAGGCCAAAAACATTCTCCTGCACCTTTACTTTTACCCAAGTAGGATTATATGTTTTAGTGTGCAACTGCCTTGAGAAGAGACATTGTTTCAATATATTGAACCATGTTTTTTCACAAAATCTCTGTTTTACAACCCATTTCTTTGCAATGATTACTCCTTTGTATTTGGCAATAGAGGAAGTCAGGTACAGGGGCCACTTCAAATTGTAAAATTTATGTTCCTTCTTCAAAAGCTAAAAATCTCACATTCTCCATTACTCCAAAAGAACTAGACAAAGTAGGCACCTGTGACCAAAGACCAACAGGTACATTGAATTGCTGCTCTGTAGTCCCATTAGCTCTAACTTCCCCCAGAATCTACCTTTTTGAGTTCTCAGTTCCAAGCCTGAGTCTCTTAGGGGTTGGATTATGATCCTGTATTCATAAGGTACCTAAGAGTCAATTGGATGTCTAGGGGATGGAAAGGCCTCAAGTTCAGTGAAACCTCAATTTTAATGGATCCATAATTTCAGGAGGGGCTCTGTTTGGCATTGACATCAGTGCCTTCTGCCTTCT
The DNA here is from genome assembly GCF_900095145.1 of Mus pahari. Lineage (NCBI taxonomy): Eukaryota > Metazoa > Chordata > Mammalia > Rodentia > Muridae > Mus > Mus pahari. Next base: position 1,493 of record NW_018393832.1, on the reverse strand, counting down.
TGACCTGGGTGTGCTGAGTGCATGGTAAACTGCCACCTAACCTCTCAGGTGTAAGNGTGGAAAAATCATGTAAAGCTTTTCCAAATTGATGTNTTGTCTTTGGCTACCACCTTCATCTATGGGATTTCACTACAACAAGGCTCAAAGCTGTCTGGGGAGATGGTGGGGTAGTCAGAAGTCCACTGTGTCTCTCAGGTCATCTGANGAATAGCCTTAATGGAGAACTGGAGAACANGGCTAATGNAAAAGNAATAGNTANAGTTTGGCTAGCTNATNNNCTCTTAGCCTGGAAAGCAATGGGACAGGCATTCTAATCAAATAGTATAGGGGTGAATCCCTCCCTGTATTGTGTACAATAGGCCCAAAGTAAGGAAGAGGCCCATCCACCCTTCCCTGAACTCTACTGAGAGTTTTGTAGTGTTTCCATTAAGGAAATCTTCTTTACTTGCATGAGCCCAGAACTCTGAGGTCTTCATGCAACATGAAGGTTCCCATTAATTCATAAATCATTCACTGTTTATTGAAAACTTTTGATTATGAATGCTCCTTTGTAGCTTGACACAATTCAAAGGGAGTGGTACAATTGTTGGTCCAGTACCTGGAAGAGCTTTTCAGCTACTCTTTGAGTAGTTTCAGATTAGTGGATAAAGTTTCTACCCACAAATAGTAGGTATCATTAACAACAAGTATGGACTCATCCTCATCCAGCAGGCCACATATCAGTGAAGTCAGTTTCCCACAATTTACCATAGTTTGTCCCCTCATATGTGCACATTTCTGGCAGAATTATCTGTCTTTAAATGTACTTTAGTATAAAGGGGATATATTGCTTAAAAGAATTGAGCCAGGTTGTCAAGTCCAGTTATACCATATCTTGTTATGAGCAACTCAGAAAGATGCTTGGACTCCAGTCAGGTAGTCTGGTGAAGGTTTATTTCCAGAAACCTGCCCGTATTTCCTGGCAGAGTGATCCTTCCCTCTAGTGTCAACAACAAACCATTGGTTTCAGCAACCCTTTGAATATTTTTACATCCCCTATTTCCCCTTGTTATATACTTGGAGTCTCAGGCAGCAGTGGGTCACAGTATGTCCCCAGAATGTCAGTAGACTCCACTGTTCTTTCGGACAATCTTTGGGTAGCCAACTCAGTGCCCTTGTGACCACAAGGGAGTCATCAAGTTGATGTTCTTAGCCTTGAAACCAAGAAACTCATCTATGAAGTCAAAGGGTTTCCAGGAGGGCCAAGAATTCCTATTTGTTTAAATGTTCTTTCTACAAGAAGTGATGAGCCCTCCTTCTCCATAGATCCCAACCTTCGCATGTGCAGTAACTAAAGCATAGTGGCATTCCTGATAAGTGATGACAGGTCCTTTTTTCACCATAGAGTTGTTCTGTATGCCTTGGGGACAAATCATTTCAGTTGCAATATTTGCTGAAGCCCCTGTGTACCTGGTTCCATGTTAATTGAAGACATTCCCATCCATGTAGAGCAT
>NW_018393831.1:3144-3868 GCF_900095145.1 Mus pahari | reverse complement strand
TTAGGGTCTTTTTAGTCTTCTGGAGGATTTATTTTTTTAGACTTTTAGGGTTTTTTTTTTTTTTTGTCAGGTTTCCAAGGATTTTTGTGGTGGGGGTAAGGTATTTTTTTTGTTGGTTTGGAGGTTTTTTTATATATTTTTAAAAGATTTTTTGCTTTTTCTCTGTTTTAAGGGCTTAGTGGGCTTTTTTTTTTTTGGTTTTGTTTTTTAGGATTTTTTGAAGGTGTTTTTGAGAGTTTTAGGGTTCTAGAATTTTAAAGTATTTTAAGTTTTTAAGATTTATTTAGGGTTTTTTAATTTTAGATGTTTTATGGTGTTGTTTAAGGCTTTGGGTTTTTTTCATGGTTTCAGGGTATTAGGTTCATTTTAGGGTACTTGAGGTGTTTAGAATTTTAGAGCTTTTTTTTAGTGTTTTAGGATATGTTTTATGGTTTTAAAGGGAGTTTTATAGCAGGTTAGTTTTTTTTTTTTTAAGTTTTAGAGACTTAGTGTATTTTTAGGGATTTTTAAAGGTATTTTAAGGGTTTTTCAAGGATTTTAGGGTTTTTGTTAGGGTTTTTGTTTTTTGTTTTTTAATTTTTGGGGTTTTCTTTTAGGATTTTTAGTTATTTTAGGGTACTTTACGGTTCTAGAATCTTGTTCAGAATTTTAGGGTATATTTTAGGGTTTTTAAGGTTTTAAAATGAGGATTTAAGGGTTCTACAGTTTCCTTTTGGGATTTTTT
>NW_018393831.1:0-1137 GCF_900095145.1 Mus pahari | reverse complement strand
GCAGATCCATGGAGATCACATAGATTCCTTTTGTCTAAATCTCTGTGTTTTCTAAAGTGTCAATGCTGTTGATGTAGAAGGGATTGTTTCCTTGGTGGGTGCCCTCCATGCTCTCAGCTGCTACATTCTTTTGACTCCATTTGCCATGGTGTTTCCTGAGGCAAGGGAGCAGATATTTAATATAGACATATGTTTTATACTTATTTTGTTACTCTATACATATTTACTGGGTGTTGATCTCTTGATTACTTTTAACTACAGAAGAAAGAAGATAACTGATGGAGATCTCGCAAGGCATTGACCCATGGGTTTAACAAAATGCCATTGCAAGTAACTTTATTATTCTTTTGTGAACTGTAGGATTTTGTTTTGTAGGTACCTGGTCTATTTACTATCTGNTACTTGATCATCCAAACATAATCTCCTTGGGACAATTTTGTGGATTGTCTATTCACATAAATCCAATATTGTTTGTATATGAGTCACATAAATTTTGGGCCACCATTGCCTAACTATACTCTAGGCAGGAAAACATTATGGATTAAAGATTTTACTGATGTTTACTTTTCTACTACCATCCAAAAATCTTACTGTGTCAATAGTTTCAAAAAAGAGGATGAAGCCTCTATGAAGTTATAAGACAAACTACTCCTTGTTCAAATAGCAATGTGATGCTGTCTTTAGTCATGTTCCATAGCAATCAGATTGTGGAAATGAACTTCTTGATTTCTCATTGCCTGAGAAATTGCTAGATTCCCATGGATACAATTTGGCAAGCAATTTAATTAAATATCGCCTATACCAGTACTCAAAATGTTATTTAGTTGCAAGAACTGGCCCTCTGGGGCTATGCATCCCTTATTACTTAGTGATTCCACTGAGACTTCTTTCATAGATGCATGCAATTCATGGATATTCTACTGTAATAATATCCCATAAGTGAACTTATTTTGAGCTTTTCTCCAAACATTTCCTCCTTCTTCCCTTTCTACCTTCCCCACTTTATAATTCATCCTCAAAGTGGTTTTAATTTTCTGTTCCTTTATGACTAATGGTATTCAACATTCATGGGTTTAGTTGGTCAGATACTTAAATTTTAGTTCTGTGAATATTAATTCTCTTAACTTGTTACAATTT
>NW_018393830.1:0-3234 GCF_900095145.1 Mus pahari | reverse complement strand
GGGGGGGGGGGATGTGAAACTGTTCTTTGAATCTCCAAAAGCGCAGCAAGAAATTTGCATTTTAATGTCTTCTCCTGGAGTGGTTTTGGATACTGTTTGGTTTTGATGAGATCGGGGAGGTAGCATGAGTCTCCCTTCTGGGACCAATTTAACTCTGCCGCGCGGATGCTGCCAACCCTGGAGTGTTGGGCTCTTGGTGATTGACTTGTTTGTTTTAGTTATTTTGTTTTATTCAATTTGTTTCTGTTTTTTGAGACAGGGTCGCTTATAGCCCGGATTGGTCTTGAATTCTCTCTTAACCACAGCTGGCTTCAAATTCCTTGTGTAGCCGAGGCTAGCCTTGGACTAGATCCTCCCAAGGGCTGTAATTACTCTCAGACACCACCACTACAGGGATTTATCTGGTCTCTTTGAACCTCTCACCCTTGAGAGTCAGCTTTGGGCTGGGGGGGGGGGGAGCTAAACGGTTTGTGAAAGGGACAGAGAGGAGAGAGATCTAGGAAAGAGTCACTGGGAGGCTAGAAGAATAGCTTTTGAGCTGGGCCTTCGCTGGAATGCGAGGCTGGGGTAGTTCAGTGAATGCTGTGGGGACAGCAGGCACTGTAGTCCACAGGCTGAGCGAGAGTTGTAGCATCATTTCTGGTCTGGCCAGGAGCCCAGCATTTTATGCATCTAGGGCCAGAACCGGGGTCCTGGTTGTGTCGGTGGCCTTGGGAGGTTCTGGAGCATAAAGACATCAGGGTGTGAAGTGATAAGTCCCTTTTACTCTCTTCCTCCTTCCCTATATTCCTTTCATGGACCTCACTTGGGGACTCTGCCAGCCGCAGCTTCCTAAGATGTTTCTGTGGCAACCTGCTACTCCACTGGGGCCGAGGGGGAGGGGGAGGGGAGGGGTAAAGATAGGCACCATACATGCTGGAAAGCCACAACAGTACACTGGAGGCTGCCTATTCTAGACCTTTTGGCTAGGTGGGTTTTTATTTGTTGGTTTGGTTTGGGTTTTTGTTTGTTTGTTTAAAAGACAGGGTCTCTCTACATAGCTTTGGTGGTCCTGGAACTCACTTTATAGACCAGGATGACCTTGAACTCAGAGTTTTGGGATCAAAGGCTTGCACCACCACCACCAGGTTTGACTAGAATCCTTAGCAGATGAGAAAACAGGCTCGCAAATTTCTTCCTAATCACACTTCCTGGGGAGTTGTTTTCTGACTCCTCGGGGGCCCCTACTCTTTATATTGGTTTGCTCTTACAGTGTGGGGTGTGGCCTAGTGCCTCTCCCCGCCCCCCACCCCCACCCTGGGACCGGGGAAGGCTGCTCAGAGGAGGCAGTCCCTGAGGAGATGGGAAGGTTGCTGGCCAGGTTGCTCTGTCTCCTGGGGTATAGAGGGTCCTGCAGTGATGGAGAAAGATGGATGAGTAGCAAGGTCACGCTTCGGAAGCAAAGCGCTGCTCTTCGTCTAGCGTGGTCGTTCGCCTGCAGAACCTGACATCTACAGACATCTGATGGCTTTTACTACTCCATAACTCTGCCCATACCCCATCGAGCTCCAGAAAGGATGTGGATATCAGCCGGCGCTGTTAATTGTTAGTACAGAAGAGTTAGTGTATTTCTAAAGCCTGACTTGAGAGCACTTTTAAAGAGACATCGTGCCTAGCAGGGAACCTGCAAGTTTAAAGTGCTGGCTCAAGGCTGAGCCTCCTAGTAACATAAGCAAAAAGAGAAACATGAATCTTTGTAGCTATCGTCTAAACGCGCAGGCAAGTTTGACTTAGAGATAATTCTTTGCTTCGTGTTACAGTTCTTTTGTGTGTGTGTGTGTGTGTGTGTGTGCTTTTTTTTTTTTTTTTTTTTGCGTTGTTACCTGTTTAGAAAGGAACCTGCTTGCAGTCTATAAAGGACAGTCCTCCATTGCGTACCCCTAGTTAGGTAGAACAACCAAGGACGCTTATTCCCAGAGACCTCTCCAAAGTCCAGTACACTAGGGACACTGGAGAGAGAGACCAAGTCGGTCTCGGATAGACCGATTTGCGGACGTCTTCAAGATCTCTATCCGGAGCAAACTGGCGAACCGAGGGTTAAGGGGCGGGGCCTCAGGGAGGGGCGGGGCCTCGGGCGGAGCGGGGCTGGGCTTTGCGCACCTGTGGGTTCTGTCCAGAGATCCCAGGCAGCGCCAGCAGCCGGAGCCGCAGTCGCAGCCCCGGAGCAGCGCCGGGAGCGCGGCCGGAGCGTCGTAGGCTCGCGATTGCTATGGCGGAGTTCCCGTCGAAAGTGAGCACGAGGACCAGCAGCCCCGCGCAGGGCGTGGGAGCCTCTGTGTCTGCGCTGCGACCGGACCTGGGCTTCGTGCGCTCCGCGCTCGGGGTGCTCGCGCTTCTGCAGCTGGTGAGCCGGGTAGCTCGGGGATTGGATGGGGGACTCTCCGGGGACCCCCGGGACGCACACTCCCGAGATCGCCGGGAAGCTTGCACCTGGGGACGCTCGTGTGACATCCCTGCGAGCACAGCATGACTCTTGTCGAGGGGACCATACCCACCCTACCCGGGTGGTTCCCGTGGCGATACCGTAGCTGAGATCGCCGCGCTCAACTGTCCGGCCAGTCTGTCCCTTTTCTTCTACCCTGCCCCCTTCCCTCTGGGACCGTGCCCTGGCTTTCTCCGCCGGGCAAAGTCCACTGCCCTCCTCTTCACCCGGCTTTAACCACTAAATGCGGCCGCTCTGCAGCCCTCCTGGACAGGGCAGAACACCACACTGGTGGCCCTGACGCGCGCGCTCCCACCAGGGCACCTACCCAGAGTCTGCTGGTCGAATCTCCTTCCTTGGGCTGTGGAGATTCGCAGAGGCCAGAAACCACGTGTCTGCCATCCCCCGTACTCTGTGCAGGTCCCCGCTGAAGATCCAAGGGTTGCCCCTTCCCACTGGGTGCATCCTGAGATGTCAGCTGTCTTTTCATAGTCCCCTCCTGCGAGGGTCTGGAGGCCTGTGGCTACCCCTAGGGAGCGGTCTCCATTAACTGGTAGAGGAATAAGGTAGCACCGTAGATGGGCATGCACCTGTCTCTGTCTCATCGAGCCAGGCTGCCAGGCCAGGCTGGGGAGTCGGGAGGCTTTCGGCAGAGACTGGGTCTTTCCTGCCCTCCAGGGGAGTGGCCAATTCCACCTAGGGCATACTATCTCGGTTTCGAGATTTCTGAACTTCCTTGGTGAGCCATCGTCCTCTCCCTTCCCCCTCCGTCT
>NW_018393829.1:0-3260 GCF_900095145.1 Mus pahari | reverse complement strand
AGCTTGTTCTTATTGACTTTTTCTGAATGTCAACAGTTCAGTTGCCTTTATATTACACTCCACTGAATTCTAATCCCTTGAGTTAAAATGAACCAATTCTAGACACAAATACTACCATCTAGTCTGCCAAAGTTTAAAAAAAAAAGAGTTTAAATTAACTAGTTAATTGCACACTGTGCAAACTTAAATGCTTCATTCTATCATTTTACCAGCAGCTGAACAACTCTACTCTTTTGTTCAATTAGAAAGAGAAGATTCTGAAAGATAAAGTTTCTTCTTCTTGCTCTAGCCAATTTTGTTTCTGGCAAGCAACAATCCTTACTGGTAAAGGNTTGGGCTATCAGGAAGTTATGAAGGAGTAAACTGTGCTGTTCTCAGTTTATCACAGTTGGAACTGACANTAAGTGTGATTCTATGAATATATCCATACCCCTTTGGTTTTTGTACATGGAATATTTTCCATGTCTTAAATCATGATTTTTTTCCTTTAAAGTTATAATTACTTCATTTCATCTTCATATTTTACCCAATATTATTTTACCAGGGTAAAGGGTATATAAATGAATATTCTTATTAGCATATTTTTTATTAGCATATATTTAACTTTGCATAATTAACTTTATTTGTAGAGTTAAAAATCAATATATATTTGCATTATATGTTTTATATTCCACACTAATTCAGGGAGGACTCTTAATCAGTATAATATAAACAACATCAATTTGATATCTGCAAGTCAAACACATTATATATTGCATATTTGAGGAATAGATATTTATCCTTTAGAGTCACTGCACTATGTTCATTATGTGAGATAATATTAATATCATCTTTATTTGCATTTCTCTGATCACCAAGGACTTCAAACATTTCTTTTGGTGTTTCTCAGACATTCGAGATTCTTCAGTTGTTAATTCTCAGTTTAATTCTACACCCCAATTTTTTATTGGATTGTTTGATGGTTTGGAGAGTTATTATCTTATCCACACTACGAATGTCTGACCTGACTTCAGAAAGATTTTTGATTGGTATCTACATTCTGGTCGGGAGGATGGGGTGAGGTAGCAGGATTTACCAACTGATGAGAATTTACAGTGTTTTAAAAATGTTATAATTAACTTATTATGAGACATATCTGGGAAATATTATATGGCATAAAAGGTTCTGTTTATTAATAAATATTTCATATTACATATATTAAAATTTAATATAGGATAATACATTGTTTGTACAGTATAAAATAGACAAGCTATTATTATAAGATGATAAATATAAGTATATGATGGTAATCAGTAAAAAATGAGGTCATGAATTTGAAGAATCATGTGGAAAGTTACACACTCATGTTTATGGAAAAAGGGAAATTTTAAATGGTATAATGATATTAAAATCTCAAAACTGAACAGTAAATAAACAAATCAATAAAAAGGAAACTACATGATTTTGTTAAGAAGGAAAATTTTCTTTTTGTCAGCCCCAAGTTATTTTGTTATTGTGATATATTTTGTCTCAAACACCACCATCCTATTTGAAGCACAGTTTATTAATGATGGGAATTATTTCCAGAAACTGTCAGGAGTTCTGGGTATGTAAATCTTATATGGAAGAAAACAATTTTTTTTTCTTGTTGTTAATTGCAACCAAACTGTGTCCCCTGCATTTAGTTTAATGGCACACTTGAGCAGGAATGTGTTTATTAACATATTTCAAGTTTAGTCATGATTGGGTGAAAGTCAAGTTGAATTGTTCAGGATAATAATTTTAATTAAAATTCAATGCTAATTTTAATATTCCTGAATTTAAATCAGTATTTTAGATATGATGGTTTGGAGAGTTATTATCTTATCCACACTACGAATGTCTGACCTGACTTCAGAAAGATTTTTGATTGGTATCTACATTCTGGTCGGGAGGATGGGGTGAGGTAGCAGGATTTACCAACTGATGAGAACACTTGATGAATTTAGACTATTACGTGCAATTATACTGTCTGTGTCTTCTGACTTTTATTCCATGAAATGCAGAAACTGGAACAAATATCACTGAAGAAATGTGGGACGAATATGTGAAGCTAAATGAGTACCTTAACATTCCTACTGAAAATATTGAAAATGTCTATGAAACAGATAATTTTAATCTTGTAAATGGGACATAAAATTAGAGCAAATGATAAGAATTCTTGACTTGCCTCTCAGCAATATAAAATCCTTACATGAAATCATGAAAGAAATCTAATACTATACCTATTTGTCTTTCTCTTTGTATCAACTCATAGATGTGTGCCCTAAATAGGAGCCTTGATCTCATGAGCAGAAATGTTTTATTAGTCACTATTTTCAATTCACTGGAATTAAATTTTGAGGTCAATTCAAGACTGTAAACACAAAGTATTTACAATTGTCACTCAGGAATTTCTACATACCCTACTGTAATTGAATACCATTACTGGATTTATGTATGAGCAATTACATCAATTTCAATATTTCAAAAGAGTTTTCAATAAAGTACACAGTTCATATCATGCAATGAAATTTATCAGGAGCCGATATGAAAGTCACATTCATCACCCTATCTTAAATGGGAATAGTTTGTGCATTTCAAATTGTAGTAGCTATGATAAAGACTCCTAATGATATCAGGTATTTCAATTAATTTCCTGATATACACTTTATTTTTGGAAATTTCACACATTTAACAAAGGAACATGTTGAATATCAGCCTTGTCATGTTAGGGTATACTGAGGTGAGGGATTAGAGTTGGCAATTTATGACTTAGTAGACTATCTCTGAGAGAATAAAACTTGATTNGGTGGGGTTAACAATTACTGTAACCCACAAGAGTCTACCAGAACTCTTTGAAGGATGGAGAAAAGGCAAAAAAGAAATAAAAAAATAATAAGTATCACACACACACACACACACACACACACACACACACACACACACACACATACTCCCTTAAAGTCAGAGAATGAAACAGGACAAGGTCCAAAAAAAATTTCTTCTACTGCAAGTTACAAAAAAATTTTTCTTCCACTGCTTATATATCCCAGCAAAATTTTTCAGGTAGCATAAACATTTCTCCAATTGATAGTTTTGTTGGGTTAGTAGCCTGGCTGGCATCTGCATAACATCTGCACAGGATCTTCTTGCCTTTAGCATATTTGTTGAGATGTATAGAATCATTCTGATAGGTCTGACTTTGTATTTTCTTGGTCGTTTTCACTTAAAGCTTTTCATATTCATTCTTTTTTCTGTAT
>NW_018393828.1:105876-108695 GCF_900095145.1 Mus pahari | reverse complement strand
GAAGAAGATCTCAGAAGATGGAAAGATCTCCCATGCTCATGGATTGGCAGGATTAACCTAGTCAAAATGGTTATCTTGCTAAAAGCAATATACAGATTCAAAGCAATCCCCATCAAAATTCCAACTCAATTCTTCACTGAGGTAGAGAGAACAATTTGCAAATTCATTTGAAATATCAAAAAATATTGGATAGCAAAAATTATTCTCAACAATAAAAGAACTTCTGGGGGAATCACTATGCCTGACCTCAAGCTGTACTACAGACAATTGTGATAATAAACAAAACAAAACAAAACAAAACAAAACAAAAAACCAAAAAGAAACAAACAACAAAAAATCCTGCATGGTACTAGTACAACAACAGACAGGTAGATCAGTGAAATAGAGTTGAAGACCCAGAAATGAAACCAACACCTATGGTCACTTGATCTTTGCCAAGGGAGCTAAAACCATCTAGTGGAAAAATAAATGGCATTTTCAACAATTTGTACTTGTGACACTGGTGGTTATTATGTGGAAGATTGTGAATTAATCCATTCTTATCTCCTTTTATAAAGCTCAAATATAAGTGGATCAAGGAACTCCACATAAAACCAGAGACACTGAAACTTATAGATGAGAAAGTGGGGCAAAGCCTTGAAGATATGGGCATAGGGGGAAAATTCCTGAAAAGAACAGCAAGGACTTGTGCTGTAAGATCAAGAATTGACAAATGGGACTTCATAAAACTGCAAAGCTTCTGTAGTCAAAAGACACTGACAATAAGACGAAAAGGTCACCAACAGATTGGGAAAGGAGTTTTATGAATTCTAAATCATATAGGAGACTAAGATTCAATATATATAAAAACTCAAGAAGATGGATTCCAGAAAATCAAATAACAGAATTAAAAAATGGGGCACAGAATTAAACAAAAATTTTTCAACTGAGGAAGAGTGAATGGCTGAAAAAGCACTTGAAAAAATGTTCAACATCCTTAATCATCACAGAAATGCAAATAATAACAAACCTGAGATTCTACCTTACACTAGTCAGAATGACTAAAATAAAAAATTCAGACGATAGTAGATGCTGGCAAGAATGTGAAGAAAGAGGAACACTCCTCCATTGCTTGTTGGATTGCAAGCTGGTACAATTACTCTGGACATCAATCTGGAAGGTCATCAGAAAATTGGACATAATACTCCCAGAAGATCCAGCAATCTCTCCTAGGCATATACCCAGAAGATTTTCCAATTTCTAATAAAGACACGTGCTCCACTATGTTCATAGCTAACTTATTCATAATAAGCAGAAGCTGGAAAGAACCCAGATATCCCTCAACAGAAGAATGGATACAGAAAATGTGGTACATTTACACAGTGAAGTACTACTCAGCTATTAAAACAATGAATTCATGAAGTTCTTAGGCAAATGGATGTATCAGGAGGATATCATCCTGAGTGAGGTAACCCAATCACAAAAGAACACACATGTTATGCACTCACGGATAAGTGGATATTAACCCAGAAATTTAGAATACCCAAGATACAAATTTCAAAACACATGAAACTCAAGAAGAAGGAAGACCAAAATGTCGATATTTCATTCCTTCTTAGAACAGGGAACAAAATACCCATGGATGGAGTAGCAGAGAATTGTTCAGAGCGGAGCCTGAAGTAAAGACCAACTAGAGTCTGTCCTACTTGGGGATCCACCCCACAAACAGCCACCAAACCCAGACACTAGGCAGATGCCAACAAGAGCCTGCTGACAGGAGCCTGATATAGCTGTCTCCTGTGAGGTTCTGCCAGTGCTTGACAAATACAGAAGTGGATGCTCACAGTCATCCATTGGATGGAGCAGAGAGTCCCCCCTGATGGAGGAGGAGAAATACCCAGGGAGCTGAAGGGAACTGAAGCCCCATATAAGGAACATCAATATGAACTAAACAGTACCCTCAGAGCTCCTTGGAACCATATACCCACAATCAAAGAAAACACATAGTGTAATTTGTGGCTATGGCTATATTTGAAGCATAGGATGGCCTAGTAGGTCACCAATGGGAGGTGAGTTCTTTGGTCCTGTGAAGGCTCTATGTCCCAGTATAGGGGAATGCAAGGACCAGGAATGGGAGTGGATTGGTTAGGGAGCAGGGGGGAGGGGATAGGCAATTTTTGGAGGGGGAACTAGGAAAGAGGATTACATTTGAAATGTAATTAAAGAAAATATCTAATTAAAAAAAAGAAAAGAAAAGAAAACAGAAATCACATACGCTCATACATAATCATATATATATATGCACATATGTGACTTTTAAAATTATATATAGTACATGTTCACATTTGCAGGAATTATCATGATATATACTTTAATCTGCAAGATATATTTAAAAGAAAATAGATTTACTAGAGTTAAGACTTAAAAAAACAAACTAAATGTTTATTTTAAATATTGTGTTTTTCATTGTGGTAATTTCAAGATGGTCTAGTGACTCAGGTGAGAACTAAAAAGGAGCCTGGGGAAAGAGGGCATAGGATGACCCACATCCTGTTAGAGTTCCACCTATGCTCTGGACAGGCAGACATGGGAGGGCTGCCAGTTGCTTTCCACTCAGCCCCAGGTGGGCATTCATGCCTCAGACCCACTCGACTGGGGTGTGTGGACAAGGGGCAACCCTGACCTGGGGGCCCCGGAGCCACACCATGTAACCCTGGGTTTATCAGAGAGAGAGAAAAGGGAAGAGAGGTTCCCAGACAGGTAAGATTGAGCATAGCCTTGATGAGCAGAGACTGTCTATGGTTTTAGAGCTTCATTATAGAAAGGCAGGGGGAAAGAGA
>NW_018393828.1:101430-105521 GCF_900095145.1 Mus pahari | reverse complement strand
TCTGTTGCTAGGTAACTGGGGAGGAGTTTAGCCTGAAGGTCAGAAGCTTGGGACATGGCCTACAGCCATGTTCCTCTTGTGGAGGCTGTGGTGGGTGGTGGTAACTGAGACAGGAGCCAGAGTTCCAGGAGCATGAGAGAACTCCTTCCATCCCATGTAGGTAAATTACAACCACTGAGTTCCGGGGTTCAGCATCTCAGCTGGACTGGAGACCACCTCTCTGTGCATAGCCCAATGCTCAACTGATTCATATTCTTCATCTAAAGTAATGGATGTCTTTTTTTTCTCTCAGGATGCTCTCTGTCTGTGTAACCAACACTCTATGGCACAAATACCTGTGTATTGCTTCTAAGTTAGGCTTACAAGCTACAACTTTGTTTTCATCCCTCTCTCCAATGGTAACTTTGGAGAAAGCCAGGTATTGTATCTCTGTGAGACATACATTGTGAGGAAAAACCCTGTGCCTGACCTGTAAGGTAGACTCTCTTCCCTATTGTTTTTTCAGATGCTGCAGTCTGGCTGGCATCCTTATTAGTAATTTCATAAAAGACACAGAGTGAGAACCATGGAAAGCGTGAGGTGGTGAACTTTTATTGCTCTAAGATTCTAAAGTTTGATATGTCTGTGACATTGCCATAGACATCATCACACAAGGATACAGAGGCACACTGAGTCAAAGATAAAAGGATGAAAATGAAGATTCAACTACTTCTTACATTTTCTAAATTGCAATATCAATAAGACAGAAATTCTACATAAGTCTATTTGCCCTCTCTCAAGCAGATTTGTTTGTTTTCTCATTGAAAGGTTGATGTTCTCATCAGCTTCAAAGATATTTTTTCATGGCTCAAGAACTTTCATACAATGAGTGCAGCCATCAAATCTCTGACTGGTACTTGGCTCTTAGGAGGTACTTAACATCAATTTCTTGCTCTTCTATGAAAATTGTGACATGTGAAATATATATACCTATGTTTCTTAGAAGATTTGTTTACCAGTGAATGAAGAGTTCCCACACTCACAAATTCTCTTATACTAAGTAAAGAAAGCATGCAACCAACACACATGCCCACAAGCACAAAGAATTCTAAAGACAAACAAGGTTTAGTAAGAAGCATGCAGTAAGTTATGTCTCAAAACATTCTTTTACTTACAATACAGTTAGACAGTAGAGTTGNATAAAAATATCTGAATTTATTTATCATATATTTTACACTATATTTGTACAGGCACATTTCCTTAAGGATCCCAACTTTTGCAACATGCTTCTGACATATTTTTAGAAGCTAGTATTTAGTGAACTTTTAGCAGCAAGAGGTCAAAAGTTACCTCTGATCTAAAGGTCAAATTTGATGATATTTGAAAATTACAAAATGTTCAAACAATGGAAAGTCAAGTTGTGAGACGAGTGACCTTTTTCAAAATGATCGCATAAAGTTTTCCTTTATATAAATATTACAGTATACAAGATTAAATTGTTAAATGAATTGTACTCTTATAGCATCATGTTGGAATATTTGTAGCAAAGAAATCAATATTTAAAGTTAGTATGAAATGGAGCGTACATATTTTGTTAAATTCTAAATCCTACATTTAAAGAAAACAACAACAACAAAAACCCTACTGCACACATCCATGAAACAACCTGCATGTTTTAATGCACATACACATATACACTTCTAAGTTTTGTTACTAGGGAAACTTGCTGCTTAAGAGAGATTATAATGTTGACATTGTGGTAGTACATTTGACCTTGTTGGAGGGTGAACTTTGAGCTTTTAAATGATCAGTCCAGGTCCATTGTCTCTTCCTGTAGTATGTTGATTAAAATTTGGAGCTCTCAGTAACTTTCCTAGCACTCTATCTGTACGTCTCCATGGTAAACACCATGCTGATAATGGACTAAACCTGTAAAATTGTAAGCAAGTCCCAAGTCAAGCATTACTTTACAAGACTTGCCATCTTCTTTGTGTCTCTTCACTCCAATAGAACATTTTGCAAACCATGTCCCATAAGTAAATTCCCCTTGGAATTAAAAAAAAAATCAGAAAAAAACTTTTGTAGTGGGTTTTTTGTTTTTTTTGTTTGTTTGTTTGTTTTGTTTTGCTATTTGAAGAAGTTTTCAAAGTAAATAATATAAAATGAAAAATCTAGAACGTTACAGAAATCAACAATGAGTATTATCAGTGAAAACATATTTGTTATTAATCCCATAACCATAAATACTTCCAAATATCCAGATAACAGTTTAGTGTGGAAGTACCAACATTTTTAAGTTCAGCTCCAGGTATCATTCATATGATAGATAAATCCCCATATTTAATATTCACCTGGAAAGCCTGTGGGTTTCTATGGACTCCTCTCACCTAAAAATTTTCCTTGTCATTGCAAACATTGACAATTTTTGCATGAAAGAATCAAATCCCTCAGAAAAAGTAGAGGCAATCCCCTTCATAATTTTCAGCAAAACCTGCTCTTGTCACTCTTGTTGGGTGCAACAGGCACTGGTATATGTTTTCCCATAGCCATGTGGATGAGTGCGCATATGCTCACATATGGGAAATAGTAACTGGATATCATGGGAAAACAAAGTGTAGCTGATCTTTGATTCTTTATGGGTTCTTCTTTCTTCTACCCTTGTCCACCTTTTTGTTTTACCCTTCCAATCATCTACCAATAACAGGAGAGTAAAATGGTCGAGGGAGGAGAGAGAGAGAGAGAGAGAGAGAGAGAGAGAGAGAGAGAGAGAGAGAGAGAGAGAATGAGAGAGAACTAGAGAACCTTGATCTAATTTCTTTGTTTCTTGTTTCATCTTTGAGCAATACAATTAACAAACCACAATAAACCTAACTGAATGAGCAAGACCCAAGATGAGCAAAGCTTGAACATCACCCAACCTGGCCTCTCATGAACCTCAAATTTATATTCTCCCTGAGAAGGTCATGAATCTCAAATGTCACACATCTGCAAAAGCAATCTGCAGCTGAAAAATCATGACCCTGATAAATGATGAGGGAAATGAAAGTCAGTCTCTGTGGACAATCTGAAGTAGCCCCACACCTGGCATTAACCAAAGTACATTCATATAATATTTCTGTGTGTTTTAAAGAAACCAAAATTCTCTTTACAATGAAGTTGAGATGAAGATATGAGATATTTTGGAGAGAATCTTTGGAATCTGAAAGGAAAATGCAAGGGTGTCTAAGAACAAGATAAAACATACATCTACAAAATTTTTTTGACAAGACTAAGGGCTTGGTCTTGATAAGATTTTATGCCCAAATACAGGGGGATGTCAGGGCCAGGAAACAGGAGGGGGTGGGTTAGGGAGCAGGGTGTGGGGAGGGTATAGGGGACTTTCCAAGAGGAAACTAGGAAAGGGGATAGCATTTTAAATGTAAATGAAGAGAATACCTATTTTTAAAAAGTAAGTAAAAAAAGAAAATATCTAATAAAAATGGTTAAAAATAATTTAAAAAAATGTATAATACCCCTCTGTCAAAAATGTATTGTAACCAAAAAAAAAAAAAATTGCAAATTCCTCAATTTATTCTGTGAGATTTTCAAACTTGTGCTTTATTTTCTCTTGGGGTTCACTGGCTGTGATTGTCACTGTTGTATTTTTATGGCAATTTCACCTATACAGCTTAGACTTCTTGACTTTTTTTCTGAATGTCAACACTTCAGGAATATTTGTCTTATACTCTATTGAATTCTAATGTCATGGGTAAATATCAGACACACAATAATCTGTCACACAGTTTGACAAATTCTTCTGAAAAGTTTTTTTTTTAAGTGAATTAGCAGTTCATTGCACATTGTACAAACTGAAAAGCTTTGTGAGCCTCTTCAGTTCATCTTTTCACTCACAGCTGAACAACTCTATTCTTCTGTTTCAGAAGAAGAGAAGATTCTGGAAAATGAAGTTTCTTCTCCTTGCTCTAGCCTGTTTGGAGTCTGCTGCTGAGGAACCCCTACCGGTAAGGTATATTCTGCATGATATAAATCTATTATCATTTTGTACTGGCTGGTTTTGTGTGTCAACTTGACACAGGCTGGAGTTATCACAGGGAGAGGAGCTTCAGTTGTAG
>NW_018393828.1:99906-101008 GCF_900095145.1 Mus pahari | reverse complement strand
TTGAGGAGGACTGTGGAAGGACTTTGGAACTTTGAGCTAGAAGATCCATACGGTGTTAAAAGCTCTGTGGGAGGTTGTATAGGAGCTTAGAAGATAATGTTGAGTACAGTGCAGACTATGGAGGCCTGGCTTGTGAAATTTCAGAGTGAAAATTAAAGACTCTTATCAGGGCCATTGCTATTTTGATTGTGAACAATCTGTGGTTCTGGTTTGCTGGGGCTGAAGAATCAGCTGTGATTAGCAAGATACCAGAAATACTGAAGTGAAAACTTTGCATTACTGGTACTATTGATGCTGGTTAGCCGGAGCTAAGAAATTAGTGGTGATTAGAAGAGCATCAGTAATGTGACATCTTCTAGGAAGTGTTATCTGAGAGCAAAGAGGCTGTGCTCCAGAGATAGTGTGAAGGTTGTACCTTGTGCTGTGGCTGGACTAGGTAATATGTAAGAGTCACCCAGGTAGTACTAATTTTGAAGGCATGAAGGGGCCATGCAGAGCAGGTGAGGGTTGGCACTGTGAGAGACCATGGAAGGCTATTGGTGAAGGTGCAGTCTCAGTTGCAATTGATGGCCCAGGACTGAAGGGGTCAGGCTAAGGAGTTGAGGCTTGGCATCATGAAGAGAGCCTATGAGAATCTATTGGTGAAACCAAGTTACAGTGGAAGACAGCAGAGTTTCAGAGATGCCAGCACCATGAGATGACCACCAAGAACAGCAACAGCACTGGAGTACAGGCAGCTGAAGCCTAGAAGACAAGCTGTGTGCTACAAAATATGGGGCTAGAGAAGTGACCCAAGTATGCCCTTGGAGGATCCCAGAAGTTCATGAGTTGGATCCCAGATATTGGATAGTTGGAGTTCAATTATTGGTTTTGATTGTGACTGACAGTTTTCCTTCTTGAATGAAGAAAACATTTTAGTGGAGCCCACAGTTAAGAGACTTTGACTTTTAAAAGACAGTGGACATTCTGAAGGGATTAAACTTTTAATACATGAAGACTGTGGGAATTCTAAACTTGGGGATGAATAAGAAAATAAGGTTTGATGCTTAATGGTGATGTTTTTGTGTGTCAAGTTGACAAGGGGTCAATTGTACTGGCTGGG
>NW_018393828.1:80940-98636 GCF_900095145.1 Mus pahari | reverse complement strand
TGAATCTAGAGTATATTTCCCAGTTTGATGTTTTAAACTTTATATTCACATCATGAAAATTCCAACATAATAAAAAATACATCATTTTAGGAAACCTATGTTTGCTAAAAGTAAAATATTAATAAATGTGAATATGAATAGAAGAAAATCTGATAGCAAATATGATAAAAGCAGTGTTTATAACCTCACTCTGAAGAATGCCTCTGCCCCCCTTAACCCCCCCCTCCAGAGAACCATCCTGCTAACTGGATTCCTAGCATTGCATCAATGAAGTTACTTACTTCACTTCGGTGACTTGTAAAATTCTATAAACTAAGAGTCTCAGTCCCATTCCCAACCACAAGTTTTGGTGCAAAGAGGAATTTGGTCCATTCCCTACAAGAATCATAGACTAAAAAGATGATCAATGATAATATATACAAACCAAAGAATAACATCATAGAAAACAGGATCAAAGCAGGAATGTGTCTCACTTTAAGCAAGATGTGTTTTCTTGGCTATCAAAGAGATATGTCATGGTAAATATGAAATAAGTACTACTTGTTATTTAATATGTATTATTTAGGAAAAATGGGAAATGCCATCTACACACAGTTTGGGCTGATAAACGTCGATGGAAGTACTGTTCATTTTCAAGTGAGTATAACTGATTCAGGGTTGACTGCATTATTTACATGTTTTGTAAGGGATGAGATCTTTATCAAGAGTTTCTTTAGTCAATAAATGGTCCATTTTGTCACATTTTACAGGACATTTATTACAAATAGAAAAATGTGCCAAAATCGAGGAGACTGATTTCATATTGGGGGCCTGGAGTCTGTGTCACGCTAGTCGTCATTTTCCAAAAATTTATTTTCTTCCATCATATGAGGGAGGCATACAACGAAGTGGGTAAAATCACCATTATCTGTACTCCAACAGTATGAAGAGAGATGCAAACATGAGCAAATCTTGATAGGTTGCACAAAAACAACAAAAATATAACAAATATTTAAATACAGGTTTAGATAAAGTTGGTCAAATATAGACATTTACTTTATTTTTTAATTACCTGTTAGAAGATGAGAAAATGTCTCCCTGACTCAATAATATAATGTAGAACTGATAATATATAGTGTGGTATGCAAGGATTAATGGGATTATTATGAAAACATTTATAATTTTTTAAAATGTTATTAAAAACAAATATGAGATACATCTGAGTAACATGAATTGAAAGATTTATATTTATGAATATCTTTTTTCCTATTTCATAAATTATTTCATATAAAATAATACATAATTTATATAGTATAAATTATAATTTAACTATTATGATAAATATAAGCATATGATGATAATCAGTAAAAACTTTGCAATGAATTTAAAGGAGAGTGTGGATGGGAACACACTCAGGAGGGGGAAAGACAAGTTTCAGAATGTTATAGCAATATTAAATCTCAGAACTAAACAAAAGGGAGTAAATATATAAATAAATAGGAATCTCTATATCACCTTCTAATGAAGAAAATTTTATTCATTACCAGGACCAAGTGATGTTTATATTAATATACATTTTGTCTCAAATAAAACCATCCTATTTGATGTCATATTTACTAATTACTTGAGTTACAAACAGAAACTGACAGGAGCACTAGGTATGTAAACCTTGTATGGGGGAAAACATTCTTTTATTTTTGTTAATTGCAACATAACTGTGTCCTCTGAGTTTAGTTTCAAGACATGCTGGGACAGGAACCAATTTGCTTGCAGAGTTCCAAATAAAAGCACTATGGTGTTTAATTCTAGTTGAATTGTGCAGGATAATAATTTTCATAATAATTCAATACTAATTTTAACATTCCTGATGTTAAATCGGTGCCTTAGATATGATGGGATGGAGAGTTATCTTACCACTAGAGGAAATGACTGACCTGACATCAGAATGTTACCCTGACTGCCATCACCATTGTTAGGGAGGGTAGAGTGAAATAGCAGGGTTGACCAATTCATGAGAAGACTGCATGGACTCAGAGAATTAGGTGTGATTACAGTGGCCATTTCTTCTGACTTTTCTTCAATGAAATGCAGCAACTGGAAAAAATATCACAGAAGAAATGTGGGAAGAATATGTGAAGCTGACGCAGAAACTAGGAATTCCTGTTGGAAATATTGAAAATGTCTACGAAACAGGTAAGTTGGTTCCTGTAAAAGTGAATTGAAGTTAGAGCAAAAAATAAGGATTCTTGTTTTCCTTTTCTGCAATTTAAAACCCTGACATGAAAATATGAAATAAATCCAGTAGAATTTGAAACTGTTTCCCTCTTTGTCTTACCTCACAGATGCATGCCCTAAATTGGAGATTTGATCTAATAAAAAGAAACATTATATTAGTCACTATTCTTGATTCATTGGAAATAAATTTTGAAGTTGATTCATGATTGGAAACACAAAGTAGTCAAAATTATCACTCAGGAATTTCTGCACACCTTGCTGTTATTGAAATTTATTGATGGATTTATGTTTGAATAATTGCATTGGTTTCAATATTGTAAAAGTGTTTTCAATAAAGTACCTAGTGCACATCTTTCAGTGGAATTTATCAGGAACTGATATCGAAGTCGAATCAACCCCCTATCATGAATGGGAATATTTTTGTGCATTTTAAAATGTAGGAGCTGCAATTGCATCAAACTCCAAAGACATCACTTATTTCAATTACATTTCTCTTGTCCTATGCTTAATTTTGGGTAGTTTCCAAAAATATCTTAAAGGGGCATGTTGCAGGGCAGCCTTGTTTGGTTAGGGTAAACTGAGGTTAGGGCTGGCCAGTCATTACTTATCATACTACTCTGAATGAATAACACCTGCTTCATTGGGGCTAGCACTTGCTGTGGCCTAGAAGAGTCTACTAGACATCTTTGGGAACAGAAAAGAAAGAAAAAAAGACAAGACAGGAAAAAGATTCAAATATACACATGCATGTATGTGTGCATGTATGCATGCACAAACACACACCCACCCACACACACACACACAGAGTCAGTGAATGAAGCATGACAAGCTCCAAAAAAATTATTTTCCCTACTGCTTATATATCTCTGCAAATTCTTTCAAGTAGCATAAACATTACAATGTGACTGCATTCTATTTTCTTTTAATATGTGATTATATTAAAAAGAATGTTTTGAAATAAAATTACTTGAAAAACAATTTACTTATTACTTATGAATGAGAAAACAAATCATTCCCAAGAATCCACATACATCCATAACTGAGCAACTTGTTATAGATTAAGAAGGTATAAGAAAGCCATGTAATTTTCTAAGCCATTTTCTCCCTAATTAAGGACTTCAAGTTTTGGTTAATAAAGAGATGATCAATTATTTTATTGTTTATAAAAGAATCATAAATCTAAATTTTAGATAAAATCAATTAGTCATTTCTACAACCTCTGAATGCACATATACTGATCTACAAAGTGTTTATTCTGTTATCTGGAAGCTGAAGGCAATAATGGGTACAAGAAATTAATCATCACCTTGATCACATGCCCACTTCTAGAAAGAACGAACCATGAGGTGCTGAGAAGAAGGTGTAATCCTTTTTTTAGGGTGAAAAGTTCAGATTGTTAAATCCAGTTGTTTCATAACTTCTGTTAACTTCACTGTGTTTCCTGTTTAGTTTCAGTCTCCATGATCTGAACTTTGGTGAGAGTGTGGTGTTGAATTTTCTCACTATTACTGTGTGAGGCTCAGTGGTTGCTTTGACATTTAGTAATATTTCTTTTACAAATGTAGTTACACTTACACCTGGGGCATAGATGTTCAGAACTGAGGGTTCATATTGGAAGATTTTTCCTTTGATGTGTATGAAGTATCCTTCCTCATCTTTTTTGAAAACTTTTGGTTAAAAGTCGATTTTATTCGATATTAGAACAGCTACTCAAGTTTGTTGCTTTTGAATATTTCCTTGAAAATTTTTTCCCTGCCTTTTAGTCTCAGGTAGTATCTGTCTTTGTCACTGATGTGTGTTTCCTGTATGCAGCTTCTTTTTATGTACCCAGTCTGTTAATGTATATCTTTTTACTGGGGGGACTGAATCCATTGATGTTAAGAGCTATTGAGGAGAATAATTGTTGCTTCCTGTTATTTTTGTTGTTATAACTGGAATTGTATTTGTGTGGTTTGCTTCTTTTGGGTTTGTTGCAAGAAAATTAATTCCTTACTTTTTCTTGGGTGGAATATCCCTCCTCGAATAGGGGTTTTTCATCTATATTCATTTGTAGTGCTGGATTTTTGGACAGATATTGTTTAAATTTATATTGTCATGGAATATTTTAGTTTTTCTATCTATGGTAATGGAGAGATTTTCTGGGTATAGTAGCTCTGCCTGGAATTTCTGTTCTCTTATGATCTGTAAGACATCTGCCCCAAATCATTTTGGTTTTAGAGTCACTGTTGAGAAGGCTGTTGTAATTATGCTATGTTAACATATCTGTCTCTATATGTTACTTGAGGTTCTTCCTTTAGAGCTTTTAGTAGTCTTTCATTGTTCTCTTTATCTGGTGTTTTGATTATCATGTGATAGATTAAATTCCTTTTCTGGTCAAATCTGTTCAGCATTCTGTAATCCTCTTGTATGTTTGTGGGCATCACTTTCTTTAGGCCGTGGAAGGATTCTTTTTTTTTTATTAGATATTTTCATTATTTACATTTCAAATGCTATCCCGAAAGTTCCCTATACCCTCCTGCCACCCCTGCTCTCCTACCCATCCACTCCCACTTCTTGGCCCTGGCAGTCCCCTGTGCTGAGTCATATAAAGTTTGCAAGACCAAGGGGCCTATCTTCCCAATGATGGCAGATTAGGCCATCTTCTGCTACATATACAGCTAGAGACAAGAGCTCTGGGAGTACTGGTTAGTTCATATTGTTGTTCCACCTACAGGGTTGCAGCCTCCTTCATCTCCTTGGGTGCTTTCTCTAGCTCCTCCATTGGGGGCCCTGTGTTCCATCACAATAGCTGACAGTGAGCATGCACTTCTGTGTTTGTCAGGCACTGGCATAGCCTCACAAGAGGCCTCTATATCAGGGTCNCTTCAGCAGAATCTTGCTGGCATGTGCAATAGTATCTGGGTTTGGTGGCTGATGATGGGATGGATCCCTGGATGGGATAGTCACTGGATAGTCCATCCTTTGATCTTAGCTCTAAATTTTGTCTCTGTACCTATATCCTTTCATGGGTATTTTGTTCCTTATTCTAAAGAGGAATGAAGTATCCACACGATGGTCTTCCTTCTTGGTTTTCTTGTGTTTTGCAAAATGTATCTTGGGTGTTCCAAGTTTCTGGGCTAATATCCGCTTATCAGTGAGTGCACATCTAGTGACTTCTTTTGTGACTGTGTTACCTCACTAAGGAAGTTGTCCTCCAGATACATCCATTTGCTCAAGAATTTCATAAATNCATTGTTTTTAATATCTGAGTAGTACTCCATTGTGTAAATGTACCAGAGTTTCTGTATCCATTCCTCTATTGAGGGACATCTGGGTTCTTTCCATCTTCTGGCTATAATAAATAAGGCTGCTATGAACATATTGGAGCATGTTTCCTTATTACCAGTTGGAAGATCTTCTGGGTATATGCTCAGAAGAGGTACTACTGGATCCTCCAGTAGATCTATGTCCAATTTTCTGAGGAACCGCCAGACTGATTTCCAGAGTGGTTGTAAAAGCTTGCAATCTTACCAGCAATGGAGTAGTGTTCCTCTTTCTCCACAACCTCGCCAGCATCTGCTGTCACCTGAACTTTTAATTTTAGCCATTCTGACTGGAGTGAGATGGAATCACAGGGTTGTTTTAATTTGCATTTCTCTGATGACTAAGGATGTTGAACATTTTTTCAGGTGTTTCTCAGCCATTCAGCATTCCTCAGTTGAGAATATTTTGTTTTGTTCTGTACTCCATATTTTAATGGGGTTATTTGAATTTCTGGAGTCCAGCCTCCTGAGCTCTTTGTATATATTGGATATTAGTCGTCTATCAGATTTAGGATTGGTAAAAATCCTTTCCCAATCTGTTGGTGGCCTTTTTCTCTTGTTGACAGTGTCTTTTGCCTTACAGTAGCTTTGCAATTTTATGAGCTCCCATTTGTCAATTCTTAAATTTACAGCACAAACCATTGCTGTTCTATTTAGAAATTTTTTCAGGGAAGGATTCTTATATTATTTTGTTGAAGATGTTTGCTTGCCTTTGATTTGGGAATCTTTGCTCTCTTCTATAACTATAATTCTTTGGTTTGGACTTTTCATTGTGTTTTGGATTTCCTAGATGTTTTGGGTTAAGAGGGTTTTTTTTTTTGCATTTTTTTTATTCTCTTTTACTGTTTTGTCAATATTATCAATGGTTTCTTTTATACCTATCATCTCTTTTATTCTGTTGGAGTTGATTGCATCTATGATTCCTGATTACTTTCCTCGATTTTTCTATTTCCATGTTTGCCTTCCTTTGTGATTTATTTATTGTTTGCATTTCTATTTTTAGATCCTGGATGGTTTTGTTCAATTCCTTCACCTGCTCAAATGTTTTTATTCCTGTACTTCTTTAACGGACTTATGTGTTTCCTCTTTAAGTTTTTCTATCTGTTAACCTGTGCTAACCTCTATTTCTTTAATGGAGTTCTATTTGTCCTTCCTAAAGTCCTCTATCATCATCATGAGATGTGACTGTAGGTATAAATCTTGTTTAACAGCAATGTTGGGGTATCCAGGGCTTACTTTGGTGGGAGAAATGGGATCTGATAATGCTGAGTAGCATTGATTTCTATTGTTTATGTTCTTGTACTTGCCTCTCACCACTTAGTTATCTCTGGTGTTAGCTGGCCTTGCTGTCTCTGACTGTATCTTGTCATTCCTGTGAGTCTATGAGCCTATGAGCTTATGTGTGTCAGCAGTCCATGGGAACAACTTTTCTGTGTGTATGATTGGGGTGTAGAGTGCTATGGCAGAGGGTTATCTCTAGGATACAAATGAAAATATGATCCTGTTCCAGGCTGCACTGTGGTTTCTGAGTCTACTAGACCAGGCATTGGAGCAGTATTGGTATTCTCATTTGTGAGCTTAGTTGTATCAACACTCCTGTGGGACAAGTTTTCTCTGGGCAGGGTTTGGGTGCAGAGGGCTGTGGCATTGGCTCTGATCTTGGTTGCAGATGGAAACTGGTATACACCATTGTCTTATGAAGAAAAAAATTATTACCAGGCCCTAGTGTATTTTATATTGTATTATATTTTATTGCAAACACCACCATTCCAGTTAAAGCCCAGTTGCATAAAAAAACTTCCAGCACCTGACAGGAGCACTGTGTATGTAAATTTTGTATGGGAGAAAATATTTCTTCTTTCATTTTGTTAATTGCAACTATGTCCCCTGCATTTAGTTTCATGCCATACTGGTGCATAAATGAGTTTACTAACATATTTCAAGGATAATCATGAGTGTATGAAGTTCAAGTTGAATTGTGCAGGATGATAATTTATTAATAATCCAATGCTAATTTAGTGTTCCTGATTTAAAATCAGTATCTTAGATATGCCGTGATGGAGATTTATAAAGAATATCTGAACTTACTTCAGAATGTTTCCCTGATTGATATCATCATTCTTTTAGGGAGGGTAGGGTGAGGTAGCTGGGCAATGTTGAAGGGCAGTCTTGCCAGTTTTGGGTAATCAGAGGGGAGGGCATTGACTTGCCAATTTATCATTCAGCAGACTATTTTCTGAGGGATTCAAACTTGATTCATTGGGGACAGCATTTCCTTTCATCTACAATAGTCTACTTGAACTCTTTGAGACTTGGGGAGGACTAGGAGGAAAGAAAAAAAACAGGAAGAAGACACATGCACACAAGCACACACACACATGCAGAGTTCATCAATGAAGCACTACAAGCTCCAAAATTTTTTATTTTTTCTCCCACTGCTCATATATCCCAGGAAAACCTTATAAGTATCATAAACTTCACAATGTTATTATGTTCTATTTTAATTTTCATGATAATTTTATAGAACAGTGTTACTAAATAACTTTATTTCAATAAAATTTATATTTTAGAGGTGAATGAAAAAAACAATTCATTCCTATGAACATATATGCATTCATAACTAAGAAACTTCTTATTGATTAAGAAGGCAAAAGAAAGACAAAATTCTCTTAATCATTTTCTATTTACTTACTGTCTGCAATTTTTGATTAATAAACAGAGGATCAATTATTACATTAGTTATCTTAAAATATAATCTTATATAAAATTAAAAGAAACACAGATCTCAACATTTATATAAAAATCTACCATTCATTTCCACTTTAAATCCTCAGTGTGAACATCTACTAATCATCAATGATTTTACTAAGTAATATGAGGAAGTTGAGGGCAAAAGTGGGTACAGGAATTTAATCATCACCTTGATCAACAGCCCAGGTCTAGAAAGTCATTTTAGGTAGTACTAATGGAGTTGCCATTGTTCTTGTTCACTGACCACAAAAAATTCCTTAACTAAACTATTAAGAGTATTCTTTTCTTAACTTCAAATTGTTTCCTACAATTTTGTATGGCAGAATGATAGACAAAAAACATCTTAATCTAACTTTCCTAGCAAAGTATATCTTGAAATTCTAAAGTTTGTGGTCATTGCTAACAATCTACATCTCTCAATTCTTTTCAGTGGTGGTTATGGAATCATTAATGTGTTTCAACATCAATGCTTAAGAATGATCAAACATTGTTATTGTTAGTGCTAATAACACTTCCCAGTGATGGGCTGGAAGCCCCCTACTGAGTTTTCATACAACATAGATTAGAAAGGATGTGAAGACTGGGAATAAAAGAAGCAGAACTATGCTCCATAACAGCATGAAGTCCTCAGGACATTTCTGCCTGTCTGTAGCCTGCCCATGGTAGTTGTACTACTGAGTGTGCCACAGTCAATAATTATAAAGTAGTTTGTTGTACTCAAATGGACCTCTGCAAGGAAACAGATCATACAGTGTCTTCTAGATGATAGATTCTTATATGTACACATTTGACCTGGCTCTATTACAAATCATAGTATAGTAGTTTCACATAAAGCAAGAAAATAAATATGTAAATAATACACACACATATGCACATACACACATATAATGTAATGTCAATATTGAATAATGTTATAACAAAATGTGTGAAAAATTGTTTCACAAATTTCACAAACACACAAACACACACATGCCTTTTAAACAATTAGATTACAAAGAGCCAGAGCAGACATATGAGAGGATTTATAGTGAGAAAAAAACAGTCATATAGTATAATACAGAAAATATAATAAATAAAAGACAGTAGTTCCTCAAAGTAAAATAATAGACTTGGAGTATCATTTCTGTATCATACATCCTAGCACTGGATAGAGTATGGTAGAGACTGTGCTTGTAACCATAGCAATATCTCAGGGCCCAATTGTCAGTCAGTTGTAAGGAGACCGTGTCTCAAATATATGCCATTGAAACTCAGAATTGACATTCTTTTAGATACTTAAAATTAGGCACAGATACATATATTTCTGTTGGGGAATGGTTTTATGTACTGTGTATTCAGATAATGATTTTTGTGTCCAGATATCTGGTGGCAGTCTAGATGATGATATAATAATCTTTCTCTGGTCTCTGGGTTACATAAAATTTGCTTAGTTATACAAACTTTATATGCCCCAATACAGGGAAACTCCAGGGCCAAGAAGTGGGAGTAAGTGGATAGGGGAGCAGGACAGGGGGAGGGGAGGGTATAGGGGACTTTCAGGATATCATTTGAAATGTAAATCAAGAAAATATCTAATAAAAACTGGAGAAAATGCTTTCCATCACCTCTGATCCTTAATAAATCTGTGATAAGCCAATTAGCTAGGGAGAAGAAAATAGTGCACTTTTTCTGATCCTAGTCAGGGGATCCAAGAGGGTGACAGAGAAGAGTTGAGAATGACCACTAGAAGAAGAAGGTATGGAGAAACTACAAGGAGTAAAAAGAGTATTAGCCATGAGGGTGAAAGGAGGGAAGAGTTATGAGGAAACACATGAGACTGAACAGGCATGGCAAGCATAGATGGCAAGTGTTGGAGCAGTATTCTTGACATTCACAGTTTATTTGAGTAAGAAAAGTTCAGAACCTGCCTATCTGGGGCTTGAAGTGTGTAAATAAAAGTACTAGGTCTCTCTGTCATTGCTTTGGAGCCAAAATCAGGTAAGGCAGTGTAGAAATGCCCTATACTTATTTGGGATTCAAAGAGATATGAGAATCTCCACTCCCCCTAGAGAAATTATGTTGCATATGTCACACTGAATGTGGGGCAAAAACTTAGTAAACCCCCACACTTAGAGAAAAATATAAACATAGAAAGTGAGACTGTGGGATTTGAGTTTTTAAAAACCTACTTTTACTGAGGATTCTCAACTGCTTTGACCTATCTTCTCATCTGCCATCCAAAGTAGGGAAGAAGCAACGGGAAGTAGTACAATTTGATGTGTTCCTATCTAGTAGTTCTTTGGGGGCCGTTCATATTTCTGTTCATCAAAATACCAGCAATCCAGTTCAGTAGTGTTAGTATACCAAACATGAATCAGCATCTTTGGTAGATCTAGTAGAAACCACTAGTACACTGCAGAATCAGCACAAGCCTGTGCCAGTGTCCAGTATTAGTTGGAACACCAGAGAAGTTCTCTGCTGTGCCTCTCTCAATGAAGTGAAGTTCAAGGAAGATTAAGATGCAAGACCAATGAATCATTGAAAAGCTAGCTTTGCAAGATCACATTCGTTGTCTGATGAGTCCTCTTTATACTCTCTCCTAATAGCATGTGTACTACCAAGCGTCTTGCCTCAGTAAAGCTCACATGAGTTTGTCTTAGCAAAACATGACCTGAGTGGGCATCACCTGACATATCTAGAAATTTCTAATTTATATTCCCTGTTTTGTTTAAAAATTGTTTTTTCCTTAATATTAACAATTTACTTACAATAAAAATAATTTTAAGAGAGACCAGTCTGCACAGGAGAGTACATGGGCAACAGAAGGAACAGAGCTTCTTGGACAAGGTCCCTTCAGGCCTTCATCATCAGCCAAGAGGAATAGCTGAGATCCAGACCTCTGTATACCTTCTCTGCCAGAAGAGAGTTGACCTTCGGGGGGGGGGCTCTGACCCTGGGAGTCAGGTTTGTTTGCCATCTTGTAACCAGGGTCTCTCAGAAACCAGTCCATGCAGGAGAGCACATGGGACACAGAAGCAACAGAGCTTCAATTTTTTTTTTGTATTGAATATTTTATTTATTAACATTTCAAATGTTATTCCCTTTCCTGGTTTTCCCTCTGGAAACTTCTTATCCCATCCCATCTCCTCCTGCTTTTATAAGGGTGTGCCCCCACCCTCCCACCCAACCACCCACTTCTGCCTCCCTTCCCTCTCATTCCCCTAACACTGGGGCATCAAGCCTTCACAAAGGCCAAGGAACTCTCCTCTCATTGATGCCCCCCAAGGCCATCCTTTGCTATATATATGACTGAATCCATGAGTTGCTCCTTGAGTTCTCTCTCTTTTCTTGTTTTTTGTTTGTTTGTTTGTTTGTTTTGTTTTTTGTAACTGTCATTTCATTTCTCTTTCTTTTTTTAAATATTTTTATTAGATATTTTCTTCATTTACATTTCAAATGCTATCCTATTTCCTAGTTTCCTCTCCAAAAGTCCCCTATAGAGTCCCCCACCCCAATCTGCTCCCCTGGGAGGAGAAGCTCTTGGTCTTGCAAAGATTATATTCCCCAGGAAGCAACAGAGCTTCTTGGACAGGGTCCTTTTAGGCCTTCATCCTCAGCCAGGAGGCAGAACTGAGCCCCAGACTTCTGTGTACCTTTCCTGCCAGAGGAGAGTCAGCCTCCAGGGAGGGCACTGTCCCCAGGACTCAGTAGTTTTCACCATCTTGTATCCTGGGTGTCTCAGAGACCAATCTGTGCAGGGGAACATGTGGACCACAGAAGCACCAGAGCTTCTTGGACAGGGTCCCTTCAGGCTTTCATCCTCAGCCGGGAGGCAGAGCTTAGCTCTAACACTCTATGTACACTCCAGGCCAGAGGAGAGCTTACCTGCAGAGAGTGCTCTCACCCCTGGGACTCAGGAGAGAGTTTGACTCCCTGGAGTGCTGACAAAGGCTAACTGAATCACAAGAGGAACAAGCTCCAGACAGAGACAGAATATCTAACACCAGAGATTACCAGATGTCAAAAGGCAAATGTAAGAATCTTACTAATGGAAACCAAGACCACTCAGCATAATCACAACCAAGTACTCACAACACAGTGAGTCCTGGATATCCCACCACACTGGAAAAGCAAGATTCAGATTTAAAATCATATCTCTTGATGCTGGTAGAGGATTTTAAGAAAGGTATTAATAACACACTTAAAGAAATACAGGAGAAGCCTGGTGTGGTGGCACATGTCTTTAATCCCAGCACTCAGAAGACAGAGGCAGGCAGATTTCTGAGTTCAAGGCCAGCGTGGTCTACAAAGTGGGTTCCAGGACAGCCAGGGCTATACAGAGAAACCCTGTCTCAGAAAATAAAAATAAGAAAGAAAGAAAAAAGAAATAGAGGAGCACACTGCTAAACAGGTATAAGTCCTTGAAGAGGAAGCACAAATATCCCTTAAAGAATTAAAAGAAAACATTGCTAAACAGGTAACTGTCCTTGAAAAGGAAACACAAAAATCCCTTAAATCATTACAGGAAAACACAGCCAAACTGGTAATGGAATTGAACAAAACTATCCAAGATCTAAAAATGGAAGTAGAAACAATAAAGAAAACCCAAAGGGAAACAATCCTGGAGATAGAAATCCTAGGAAAGAAATCAGGACCATAGATGCGAGCATCAGGAACAGAAAACCAGAGATGGAAGAGAGAATCTCAGATGCAGATGATTCCATAGAAAACATAGACACAACAATCAAAGAAAATGCAATATTCAAAAAGAACCTAACTCAAAACATTCAGGAAATCAAGGATGCAACGTGAAGACCAAACCTAAGGACAATAGGTATAGATGAGAATGAAGATTTTCCACTTAAAGGGCCAGTATATATCTTCAACAAAATTATAGAAGAAAACTTCCCTAACCTAAAGAAAGAGATGCCCATGAACTTACAAGAAGCCCACAGAACTCCAAATAGACTGAATGAGAAAACTCATTACTCCTGACACATAATAATCATAACAAATACACTAAATAAAAACAGAATATTAAAAGCAGCAAGGGAAAAAGATCTAGTAACATATAAAGGCAGACCTATTAGTATTACACCAGACATCTCACCAGATACAATGAAAGCCAGAAGATCCTGGACTGATGTCATACAGACGTTAAGAGCATAGATATGTCAGCCCAGGCTACTATACCAAGCAAAAATTTCAATAACCATAGATGTAGAAAACAAAGTATTCCATGAAAAACCGAGTTCACACAATATCTTTCCACAAATTCACCCCTTCAAAGGATAATAAAGGGAAAAGTCCAACACAAGGAGGAAAATTATGCTCTGGAGAAAGCAAGAAAGTAATCCTTCAGCAAACCTAAAAGAATAAAGCCAGCAGAACAGAATCCCAACTCTAACAACAAAAGTAACAGGAAACAATAATTACTTTACCTTAATATCTCTTAATATCACTGAAATCAATTCTCCAATAAAAATATAGACTAACAGACTGTCTTCATAAACAGGACCCATCATTTTGTTGCATACAGGAAACCAAACTCAGGGACAAAGACAGATACTACCTCAGGGTAAATGTCTGGAAAACAATTTTCCAAGCAAGTGGTCCAAAGAAACAAGCTGGAGTAGCCATTCTAATAGCAAATAAAATCGACATCCAACCTAAGTTATCAAAAAAGACAAGAATGGGAACATCATACTCATCAAAGGTAAAATCTTCTAAGATGAACTCTTAGTTCTCAATATCAATGCTCCAAATTCAAGGGCATCCACATTCATTAAAGAAACTATAGTGAAGCTCAAAGCACACTTATGACTACACACAATAATAGTGGGAGACTTCAACACCCTAACCTCATCAATGGACAGATACTGTAAACAGAAACTAAAGAGAAATACAGTGAATCTGATGGAAGTTATGAAACTTATGGATTTAACAGATTATCTACAGAACATTTTATCCTAAAACAAAAGGATAGAACTTTTTCTCAGCCAATCATGTGACTTTCTACAAATCAGACCATAAAATTGGTCATAAAACAGGCCTCGACAGACACAAAAATACTGAAATTACACCGTGCATCCTATCAGATCACCAGGGACTAAGGCTGATTTTTAATAACGACATAAATAATAGGAAGCCAAAAATTCATGTGGAAGATGAACAATACTCTACACAATGATAACTTCGTCAAGGAAGAAATAAAAAATGAAATTAAAGTCCCATACTCCTAAAGAAACAGAAGAAGTCATTAATTGTCTACCAACCCAAAAAGCCCAAGACCAAATGGGTTAAGTGCAGAGTTCTATCAGACCTTCAAAAAACACCTAATTCCAATTCTCCTCAAACTATCCCACAAAATAGAAACAGAAGGTACTCTACCAAATTCCTTCTATGAAGCCATAATTACCCTGATACCTAAACCACACAAAGACAAAACAAAGCAAAAGATCTTAAGACCAAATTCACTAATGAATATCAATGCAAAAATTTTCACAAACCGTATCCAAGATCACATCAAAACAATCATCCATCATGATCAAATAGTCTTTATATCGGGGATGCAGGGATGGTTTTATATGCAGAAATCCATCAAGAAAATTCACTATATAAACAAACTCAAAAACAAAAAACACATTATCATCCTGTTAGATGCTGAGAAATATTTTACAAAATCCAATACCACTCGATGATAAAAAGTCTTGGAAAGATCAGGAATTCAAGGTCCTTACCTAAACATAATAAAAGCAGAAACCAGTAGCCAACAACAAACAAAATGGAGAGAAACTTGAAGCAATCCCACTAAAATCAGGGACAAGGAAAGGCTGTCCATCCTCAGAATGTCCATGATACAATCCACAAACCATATGAAGCTTAAGAAGAAGGAAGACCAAAGTATAAAACCTTCATATCTCCATAGATCAGGGAACAAAATAATCACATGTGGTAGACAGAATTGGGAATCTATGAGGGAGAGAGGAGGG
This sequence comes from Mus pahari, assembly GCF_900095145.1. Classification (NCBI taxonomy): domain Eukaryota; kingdom Metazoa; phylum Chordata; class Mammalia; order Rodentia; family Muridae; genus Mus; species Mus pahari. Next base: position 83,398 of record NW_018393828.1, on the reverse strand, counting down.
ATAAGGAAAAATTGGGAGCAGGATTAGTATTTGGAAGGGACAGGAGAGAAGTATAGAAGGATAGGAAATTGAATAGAAACATGAAGAAGTGGGGAATGGGGAGCTGAGGGAAACCACTAGAAATTCCCATCCTCAAAGGAAGCAAGAGGCTCCCAGGACACAAGAGCAAATTCTTTAAATTAAACACCTAACAAATAGAGATATAACATGGAGAAATCACTTCCTTTAGAAAGGGCTGGACCCCAGGTGAGGCATGGAGCCACCCAAGCATCTCAAAAATTTTAAGGCAGTAATGTTTTTGTCCAAAGGTATGACAGGTACAAAAAATTTGAACAGACTCTGAAGGAATGACAATCCAGTGATAGCCTGAGCTAGGCATCAATCCCATCTGTAGACTCCAACACCTCTTCTATTGCTGAGCCTAAGAATCACTTCTTGACAGGAAATTGGTATGGCTGTTGCCTGAAAAGGTGTACTAGCATCTGACAAAAACCGATTTAGATATTCACAGCCAACCATTGCACTTAGTCTGGGGACCCAGCTAGAGGAAGGGCTGAAAGGGCTGAAGGGAATTCAACCCCATATGTAGACCACTACCAACAAAATGGATCAGCCAGGATTCCCAGGGTTAAACCACCAACCTAAGAATATACCTGGAGGAAGCCTTGGCTGCAGATATGAATGTAGCAGAGGATAGCCTAATCTGACATCAATGGAAAGGGAGGCACTTAGTCCTGTGGATGCTTGATGCTCCAGCATTGGAATATGCTAGAGGGCAAAGGCTAGAGTGGGTGTGTAGGTGGAGGAGCACCCACATGCAGGCAAAGTGCAAGGGGGATAGGTAGGATGGGATGGGGTTTTGTGGAGGGAAAACAGGGAAGGAGAATATCATTCAAAATGTAAACAAATAAAATAATTATTTAAAAAACAAAAAATTTAATTCCAGCTTAAAAGTCAAAACAACCTTGGGAAATTAGAATGGCAACACACAGACATGCAGTATACTGAACTAAAAATACAGAATCTGTTTAATACTGTCACTGTAGAGCAACTTCATACAATAAGTTTTATGTTTCATTTTATAGTGTTTAGAAATTTGAAATATGAATACATGTTGAAACTTATATTTATACATATGCAGAATACCAATGAACACTCAGTATTCTCTTTGGTTCTGAAAATGCTGATTCTGTGATTGCATATTGATTAGAGATAATAGATATCTTATAATACCTTTATAGTTTGAGGCTGGTGATGCTTCAGCGTAAGTATCCAATCAGACAGAACAGTTTTTTAGACATTATGATATAAAACATGTTCCTGGCCTCTCTCATAATACATGATAAATGCAATTGTAGAGAGATCTAAAATGTCTTTAAAATAAATGTTCTTGAAATATGATAGCATATAAATAGCCCAAGAAATAGATTAAATAATGCCTTATTAACTAAAATATTTTAAATGCCAGTGGGACATATAACATAGCTGTGTAAAATATGGTATTTTGATACTGTTCATGAAGTAGATGAGACTACAAATTATAACTTCAGAATTGATGGAAGGAATTGTGTTACACTGGACATGCTTTTTATTTGTTCCACTGGAGAAGAAAAACTATGGATTCCTTTAAAATTAACAAAAATTATATTTAACCAGGTGCAACCTCCTGATGATCGTGACTGCATTCATGTAAGAAAAGCAGAAGACCAACAAAACGGGTAACATGTTTTGCTGATACCTCAGTATAGGACCAGCTGTGAGGCTCACTGAGACATGAATATTTCTCCAAATAGGACTTCATTTAAACATAGTCAATAAATCTTGTTGGCTACAGGATCCTCAAGAGTTATCATGCCTTTCAAAAGGCTTAGATACTAATTTATATTCGAGTTTCTTTATACAGTCTAACTTATAAAAGAATGGTATGTGCCTTACCTGATGGAACCAGGAGATCATCATTAACTGATTTTCCATACCACACTTTCTATACATATACTAATGAAGAAACATATATCATCTATGAAAGTTTACATGTCTACAGACAACAATGAAGTCAAAGAGACCCTGACAATATTCAGCCTTGAGGATGCTAGTAGGATGATGTAATATAATCTATAATATATAATGATATAATATATCTGACTCACCCAACTTCTGATTCCTGCATAAGCTGTTAGATCCAAAGTTGCATCTAGTACAGATTCAAAGCTGCTGAGCAAGGTGGGTTCAATCTCTCAAACTGTTCCAATCAGGACTTCTTTTAATCTCTCAACCTTCTTACAACACAAAGACTGGACAACAAGTGTTACAACTAGCTTCCTTCCTTCCTTCTTTCCTTCCTTCCTTCCTTCCTTCCTTCCTTCCTTCCTTCCTTCCTTCCTTCCTTCCTTCCTTCCTTCCTTTCTTCCTACTTTCCTCCCTCCCTTGCCTATCCACTCATAAACTAAGACTACTGTGA
>NW_018393828.1:60740-80838 GCF_900095145.1 Mus pahari | reverse complement strand
CCTACCTTTCTGTCTCTTTCTTTCTTTCTTTGTTACAAGTAGGCACAAAATCAAGAAGGCACATATGGGAGAATTTAAAGTGAGAAAAAAAAAAAACAGTGATATAATTATAATATAAAACACAAAATAAACTAATTTAAAAACTGCTGTTTCAAAAAAAGCAAGAAATAAAACAAACAAAACAACCTTAAAGTGTCATTTCCTTATCATCAATTTACCATATCTGTAAGCCAGGTATAAGGATGCCCTGTTTCAAAATATGGCATAGAATGACCGAAGATACTTTTAGACACTTAAAAATATGTATATGTCTGTTGGGATATGGTTTTTTGTACTATGTATTCAGATGCAGATCTCTATGTCTAGATATCTGGTTGCAAACTTGATGACCGCACTGTCAACTATCGCTGGCCTCTATTCATGTAAAAATTATTTTCTATCACCCCTTGTTGGTTAATAAAATATCTGCTGGACCAATTACCTGGACTGAAGAGAATAGGTCAGGACATCTGATCCTAGTCATCCAGTTTCAGCAAGTGACAGATGGGAGGAGAGAAGGACCGCTAGGCAAAGAAGGTATGTAAAACCACATGAAGAGAACAGAAAAAATGTCCCCCCCCCCGAGGTTTGCAAAGAGGGTGGAGCCATGAGAACACTCACAGAACAGAGAAAACAAAGACAAAGCACAAATGAGAAGTTATGTGGTGCTTTTATTAGTATTAGTATCTTGGTTGGGTTAGAAAAGTTTAGAACCTGCCCAGATTCTTATTTCAGTATGCTAATAATAATACCAGTTCTCTTTGTCCTTACTTCAGAGCTAAAATTGGGTAAGGCAGGTAGAGAAATATCCTGAATTTTCTTGAAATCCAAAGGTAAGAGAGAATTCTCACTCAACCCAAAGGAATTCTATTTGGCAGACTAAAGGGATGGCAAGAATTTATTTAAAATGCACACTTAGAGAGAAGTCTATCCTTAGGAAAAACAAAGCTGTAGGCTTCAGTTTTTCTTTAATACACTCTTATTAAGGATTTTCATGTGCTTTGATGTCCCACTAGCCGACCCTCCAAAGGTAGCTGAGAAAAGACAGTAAAAAATACAAGTGCTTGTGGACACCTTTAGCAAGCAGTTCTTTGAATCCCAAATTGGCCTAGTCACTGTGTGACCTTTCCTTCAGTCTCTGATCCATTTTTATCCTACATTTCCTTTAGACAGGAACAATTCTGGGTCAAAACATTTGAAGATGGGCTGGTGATCCCATCCCTCCAGTGAGGGCCCTATGTTTCACCATGCCATAATCCAGAATGCAAATAGATGTCCAGGCCCAGATATCAACATTTGAATATACAGCACACAAAACAACCTTCAACATTTACACCTTTAGTCCAATAAAAGTTTTCCCTATTCTTAATAAACTATATACAATAATAACAATTATGAAAACTTATCAATTACAGTTTTTATTTACAATTTAAAATTTCCAATTTTATTTAGCATCCTTGGAAAAAATACTATCTGTCTTATCTTGGCAAGATTTTGATTCCATATTTAGTCTTTTTCTATCAAACTTGCATTTATAAAACTAGAATTGTCTTTTTAGATCTAAAAACATTCTCATTCCTAAACGCTTTAAGCTTAATTGTAAGACTGACTACATCTCTTTTGACCTGAACCCATCAGAGCTAATCTAATCTTTAACATATCATTCTTATATATATTCTTTCTAATGTTGGAAAGGGGAGAGAAACAAGGAAGTTCAAGAGAAAAAGAAAGAGAGGAAGCTATCCCTGAATATAACCTCCCTTACCTTGTTAGTCTCACCTAACCTCTCTGACCTATAACCCATTAACAATACACACTCAAAGTACAAAATCCTGCTTTTGGTAGTGGAGCATCATTCTCTTGAAATTACTTCCTGTTGTCAGGAGTGGGTGTGGTTATGTGGGCATGAGCATAGTGCTCTGCTGGAATCCCAAAGAAATTTGGGAGGCTGCATATTCTTAAGAAGCTGAGAGTAACATTTAGTGTCCTGTTTCTGTGTGTTGAGAAGGTTCATAGATGAAAAGAAATCCTGATTGGAACAGTCTGAGGGGCTGAAGCTCCTGGGGTGAGCACCTTTGAAGTTGTACTGGATTCAAAATTTGTACTGTATGTTAGTGCAGGGAGTCTGGATTGGATGAGTCAGAATAAATATATCTCAGAATCTCAGCATTTTTTTGCATCCCCAAAAGTAAATCTTGTCTGGGTCTCTTTTGCTTCATTGATGTCTAAAACCATGTAAATATTCATAAATGATAAATTTTCTACATTAGCATATGCATGGAATGAATAGTATACAAAATGAGCTAATGATAATTCTCTGCTCTCTGTTGAAGTATATAAGGTATCTATCTTCATTTAGTTTGGACTATTTAAACAAACATATTTAAACAACTATATAATCTATATAACATTCTAAGGTAACTTTATTATTAAATAATACATATTCTTAATTTAATGTATTGCACCTTGATGGGTTGCCATTCTAATTTCTCAAGTCTTTTTGCATTTTTTACACCTAAAATTATATTTTTGCCTGTTATTGTAGGTTTCACATTTGATTCTTTAAGATTATTTTGTCTTAAACATTTCTCTATTTTTTTCTTTTGTGGCCTTCATTCAATCTAATATTTAAAATTTTACTCTTGTCTCTCTTAATCTGTTTTGTTAAGATTTCCCTTAAAGGAGATATATGAAATAATAATCATTACTGAACATATATTTATTTTATGTTGACAATAAAAACAAAACTAGAAGGTGTCCTATTGCCTTCTTTTATATCGTTTTCCACTGTTTAAATGAAAAAATATTCTTTCTTAGATTCTCTAAAACTATTCTTTCTGTGGAGACGTGTTTTCTCCTTTCTTTGTTTATATTTGAAGACCATATTCCTATGAATCTATATGTTCTGTCTCTTTAGCCTGTATGTAGATTTTAAAACACTCTTATCTATTTTTCTCTGCCTCACAATTTTTATGTGACTATAATTACATGTAATTACATTCTAACCTTGATGCCTTTTTTGTGTTTTATTTTTCTCAACTTTTTTCCATTCCTGTGTGACTTTTTCTTTTTAATTTATTTTATTTTTATCTTGAGGACATTATTTTACTAATATGAAATTATTTAGATATCTCTTTGATATACTACACCTACTCTCCCTATTTTCTTTCACATTTAAGCATAATTCTAAACATGTTATCTTATCCTATCAGAAGTTCATTTCAACTTGGATTATTTCTGAGACCCTCTGTGAGGCTTTGTGGTTCAGCTCAAACATCTAACTGAGACTAGCCCCAGCCCGATCCATCAGCTCACAGAGGAACAGTTGTTCTCTCACACTGTGAGCAGTTTACTGGCTTGGAAGTTACAACCAGATATATAAGACTGGAGAAACTGTTTTTCCTGTTGTGAGAATGGAGCCTTATGTTAGTTGCACTGACTCGTACACATTTGCCCCATGTAGGATATGGTCCACCATTTTGAGCCATGATGTTGTACACAGGATTTCCATCCTACTTGGTCTTTAAAGGCCATGTCTGCACTGGTATGTTTTAAAGTTTTGCCAGCTCTAAATGAACCACTATGTTCTGTAGCACAGCATTGCTCCCAGTGTAGTTAGGTCAGACATGTGGTTGCACATTAAGTGAGGGGGGACACCCAGCCCACAGAAGAAGCTGTGCCAAGACTGGCCAAATAATTTATACAGGGTCTCCAGCTACCTGAATACAAATGTGCTCTGAGCTATTTCCATGGTTATAAGCCAATTATCCCTTCTTCTCTATACAGAGATATGATTGATGCTATAAAAATGATATTTTCTGATTCATTTTTTATGACAACCTTTTTTTATTTCTTTTATTTTCTGTATGACACTCTAATTATATCACTGTTTCTTTCTCCTTCTAAATGCTCCTATATATCCCCTCTTGCTCATTTATAAATGTGAAGCAATTTTTATTTGCTGTTTGATTCATATGTATATATTATATATGTATAAATAAATTTTAATTTATAATTTTTCTTATACTTGCTTTTTATGAAATAATTATACCATGATTTGTAATAAACGGAATTCAGGTATGTATACAGGGGAATCTCCCATCAGGGAGATACTGTATGATACTGAATGATCTGTGTCCTTGTAGAAGCCCATTTGAGAGAAGCAAAAAACTGCTTTAGAACTCATGGACTGTGGCACAACCAGTAGCACAACTACCATGGGCATGCCTCAGACAGACAGAACACTGAGGACTAAGTGTCTTAGGACTTCATGCTGTTATGGAGCATAGCTCTGCCTGTTGTACTCTCACTATTCACATCTTTCCTAATCAAAGTGTTGTGTGAAAACTCAGAGCTGTCTTCTAGCACCTAAATGGGTACTATTATTAGCAGTCACAGTAACGATACTTGATCTTTGATAAGCATTGCTGCTGGAAAAGATTAGATTCATTCACCACCCTTGAAAAGAATTTATAGATGTAGATGGTCAGCAATATTCACCACCTTTAGAATTTGGAGTTGTAGATTTTCAGTAAAGTTAGATTAAGATATTTTTATCCATGTTTTTGATTCACAAAATGGTAGGTAACAATATGAAGTTCATAAAGGCACAGACTTAATAGTTGAACTAATGATATATTTTGTGGTCAGTGAACAAGAACAATGGCAGCCTTAAGAACACTACCTGGCATGACTCTCCTTCTAGAACTGGGCAGGTGATCAAGGTGATGATTCATTTCTTGTACCTATTATTGCCTTCAGCTTCCACATGATTCAATAAAAATATTGGCAATCAGTAGTTGTGTACCATGAGGATTTAAAGTGATATTAGAGGTGAATTTTCATATACTTTACACAAGTTAAAAAAATAGGCAATACAAGAAGCTTAAATGAGGTAAATATAACCATAAACTAAAACAAATAATGTTTAAGACGTGGGACATATTTGAAGTACAAAAGCAAAAAAGGAACCAATATGTTCATAGAATCACACTGACTGCCAGGTCAAACAGTGATAAATTCACCAGAACCACCTTTCTTCTTTTATAATCCTGAAAGCCCATACTTATATCACAAAATGTTCCTCATGGCACACACCAAACAGCCTAGAGCAAGAAAAAGGGGATAGTTAATCTTTGAGAATTTTCTCTTTCTTCTTAATCAGAAGAGTAGAAGTATTCAGCTCCTGGTGAAATGATGAACTGAAGAGGTTCATGAAGCATTTAAGTTTGAACAACATCCCCTGAACAAGGCAATTCACTCTCTTTAAATAAATTTTCAGTACACTTTGGCAGACTGGATGGCAGGATTTGTAAGTGTCTGGCATTGTACTCCTTTAACCTATGGGATTTAGATTCAATGGAGTGTAATATAAATGTTCCTGAATTGGTGACATTCAGAAATTGTCAAGAAATGCAAGCTGGTTTGGTCAGAGTACACACAAAAGAACATCATCTTCACAAAATGTTTCAAGAACATTAATGTTAACTGCTATTATTTTCCAGTTCATGTACGACCAAGATATAAGTTTGACTTGTTCATTCTTATTATAAAAATGTCTATAAATGAATCACATTGAGTTTATTTTCCCAGTCAGGTNAAAGAATTTCTTGGTTCTACAATGTATACATTGCATATCCATAGCACAGTTTCAAGGCAAATGTGTAGAACAGACTAGTTTATATTTATTTTGCTCTAAACACTAAAACACTCAGATTTGGAGAAAATGTATTTAATTCTTGCCAAAAAATAACTTCTTCTACATGGAATATAAGTGATTCTCTGATACATGAATTCTCCTTCCTAAATGTCCTTGTATACACTCTTATTTTCCTGTCAACTTACAATCACCACCTTTGAGAGCCATACCAGTCTCCATTCTCTCTCTCTCTCTCTCTCTCTCTCTCTCTCTCTCTCTTTCTTCTTTCTCTCTCTCTCTCTCTCTCTCTCTCTCTCTCTCTCTCTCTCTCCTTGCTCTTGCTCTCTAGCTCTCTCTGCCTATGAAACAGGATGTACCTCTAAGCTAGTTCTCCACCACAATGCTTGTTTCCATGCTCTTTGCCTTGAGTATAATGGATTAATTTCTCTCAAAGTGCAAGCAAACACAGTTATAAACTTACCTTGGACTTAATGTCTTATACAACATTACTAAAAAAAATCTAGCGAACATGAAAAGATAATTATAAACAAGTTTGAAAATCTCATCAAAATAAATTGAGGAATTTGGAAAGTTCTTTACTGTAATTCATTTTTATACGGTTGTATTATAACTTTGTTCATTAACATTCTCATTTATTAACATTCTCATTTCATAATTCAGAATCCAAAGATTCTCCCCCATTATCTCTTATCTTCCTCTCAACTTCACTATAATGAGAATTTTAAATTTTAGTTTCCTGAAAACACAAAGAAATATGAGAATGTGCTTTCAGTTAATGCTAGGTATGGGGCTGCTTCAGGTTTTACATTGCAACTGACTACCATTTTGCTTATCATCCAGCAGAATCATGATTTTACTTGCTGCATACAATTTTTGCAGTTGTGTGACATTTGGAATTTAAAGATATTTTCCAGGGTATATACATTCAAGGTTCTTGATAGGTGGGATTATTGGTTTTTATTGTTTGTCCTGAGTCTTGATCATTCACTGGGGTTAGTTGTGGTTTGTTAATTGAATTGCTCAAAGATGAAAGGAGAAAAAGAGAAATTAGATATTAGTTTAATCTCTCTCTCTCTCTCTCTCTCTCTCTCTCTCTCTCTCTCTCTCTCTCTCTCTTCATCTATCATCTGTTCCTTCAGTAAAGGAAATAAAGGAAATTCTAGTGCAGTCAACAACTCTAACCTCAAATATGCTACAGAGCAATAGTGATTACTACCACATGGTGTTAGTACAGAGATACAGGCTTAATAATTCACAGTCAAGTAATAAAACCACACACCTTTGGAAACTGGATCTTTCTCAAAGAAGCCAAAAACATACAGTGGAAAAAAGAAACCATCTTCAATAAATGATTCTGGTCTAACTGGTAGTTTGTAGGTAGAAGAATGCAAATTGATCCATAGTTCTCACCTTGTACAAAGTTCAAGTCCCTGTGGATCAAGGACTTCCACATAAATCCAGATATACTAAATTGAATGGAAAAAAAAAAAAAGATTGGAAGTAGCCTTGATCACATTGGAACAGGAGAAATTTTCCTGACTAGAACACCAATGGCTCAGCCTCTTAGATCAAAAAATTGACAAATAAGACCTCATGAAACCCAAAAGTCTGTTAAGCTGAAGCAGTCTGTCAGTAGGACAGATTGGAAACCTCCAGAATGGGTACAGATCTTCATTAACCCGACATCCAATAGAGGGCTAATATCCAAAATGTAAAAGAATTCATGAAGTTAGACTCCAAAACAACATATAATCCAATTTAAATATAGGGCACAGAGCTAAAAGAGAATTCTCAGCAGAAGAATCTCAAGTATCCCTGGAGCCCATTAATGTTTAATTCTAAGTTATCAGGGAAATGCAAAAAGTAAAAAAAAAAAAAAATGAAATGATACTACATGAAGACCTAATTCTAATACTCATGGTCATATAACCCAAAGGCGTTCGACCATAAAATGAAACATATTCCACTGTTTTCGTAATAGTCTAATTTATAACAGCATGATGCTGGAAAATAACCATTTATCCATAAGCCAAAGAATGAATACAGAAAATATAGTTCATTTAAACAAGGGAATACTATTCAGCTATTAAAAATGAATGCATCATGAATTTTTCAGGGAAATTAATGAAACTAGAAAATATCATTGTGAGCAACGTAACCCAGACACAAAAGACATGCATGGTATGTCCTCACTGCTATGTGGATATTAGCCCCAAAGCTAAGAAATCCTGTGATAGAATTGACAGACTATATGAAACTTATCAAGAAAGAAGGCCTGAGTATGGATACTACAATCCCACATAGAAGAAAAACAAAACAATCATGGGGTACCTGGGGTAGGGAGAAACTTGGGTGGTCAAGAGAATGGATAGTGGATATTAGAGGGAGAATCAGGTCTGTGGATAGGTACAGAAGAGAATCTTAAAGAGCCAAGAAGATGAATGAAAGTGTTTACTACTGGGGGATTGTGGGAATCTTTTGATGATACCAGAGACCTAGAATGTAAGAGTCTCCCAAGAGTCAGTGGGTATGCCCTTAGCCATACCAATGGTGGGCCCACTGAACCTTAAGAAACCACCTCCAGTAGATATGCAGGCCTTTAGTTGAGGGAAGGGTTTAGGCACCCATCTTTAAAAGTTTTGAGCCAGATATGTTCCTGTGTAAAGAAAATGCAGGGATAAAAATAGAGCACAGACTGAAGAAATGGCCATGGAGTGACAGGCAGAACTTGGGAACCATTACAGTTGTATGCACTAAACTTTGAAATGATGCCATGTTGTGCTTGAAGACAGGAGACTACCATGGTTGTCCTATGAGAGGCTGTACCAGCATCTGACTGAGACAGGTGCAGTTACTTAGAACCAAAAATTGGAAGATGAGTACCCCTTTGGCAGAGTTAGGGGAATAACTGAAGGAAGTGAAGAGGATTAGAACCCCATTGGAAAAAAATGGAATCAAATAATAGGACCCCTCAGAAATACCCATACCCTAAATCACCAACCAAAGAGCTTGCTTGGGCTAGTCCTTGGCCCCAGGTACATATGTAGCAGTAGATTGTTTCCTATGACCACAAAGGAAGAGGATGCACTTAACCTATAGAAATTTGAGACTCCACGGAAGGGGGATGATGGCAGGAGTAAGGGATGAATTAGTGAGTGAGAGAGGCAACAACATATCAGGGGAAAAGGTAAATGGGAGAAGAATCCAGGAGAACCATGTTTTGAGTTTAAAGTGAATTAATATAAAATTAAGGATTTTAAAAATAATTTTATACTAATAGAAATTTTAGATTGTATAATTTAATGAAAGGGATTTTTGGATTGTTTTGCAAAATTTCTTATATACACATTGATATATTTTAGCCTACATTGTTCAAAAGCTGTTAATTTAATATGTGATTTAAAGTTATAATTCTCTAGTTCTTATAATTTTTATTGTAAGTACATTTTTAATGTTAGTAAAAAATTTTAAGCAAAAATGGGAATATGAAGTGTAAAATTCTGGGTATGATAGGTGATGCCCACTCAGGTTATGGTTTGCTAAGAAAGACTCATATGGGGTTTGCTGAGGCAAAACCCATAGGAGCAAGATGTTTCAGGGAGTATATAGAGGACTCAACAGACGATGAATTCAAGCTTGAATAGGTGGTAGTTTTGCAATCATTAATTGGTTTTGCATCTTAATTTTTCCTGATCCTCCCTTCATTGAGAGAGGCACAGCAAAGAACTTCTCCTGGTGTCCCAGCTAGTCTGTTCACTGCCACTGACTTGTGCACTTTCTACAGATTTCTGGAGTTCTCTGTTATATCTAGCAACAGATGCTATTTCATGGTTACTATGCTAACACTACTGAACAGGACTGCTGGTATCCTGATAAACAGGAAATGTAATTTCCCCAAAGAACTACTTATAAACAGGTGCACATCCACTTGTGTTATTTACCACTTGTTCTCACACACATTTGGATGGTAGGCCAGAAGTTGAGATAAATCAGTTGAGAATCCTAATTAAAAGCAACTTTAAAAAAACTCTAACCCAACAGCCTTTTATGTTCTAAGATTTTTCTCTAAGTGTGGATTCTTACTAAGTTTTTGCCCCAAATTCAGTGTATGAAATGGAATAGAATTTCTTTGAGGGGGATGTGTATTCTCAAATCCATTTTAATTCCAAGCAATTGTAGACATTTCTGCACTGCTTTACCAAATTTTAAATTCAAAGCAACAACAGAGACCTGGTATATATACAAACACACTGCAAGCTTAAGGTCAGAAGTTACTGAAATTGTCTTACCCAACTAGTCTGTGAATACCCTGAAAAGTCCACCATGACTTGCCATCTGGGCTTGCTCTGCCCTGCTCTATTTTTGTGTGTTCTCATGGCTCTTCCATCATTGAAACCCTTATGGCTGCTTGTTTGCTCCAGGTGTTTTCTCCACACTTTCTTCTCCTAGTGGTCATTCTCAACTCTCTTCTGTTGCTTTCTGAGACCCCTAGTTAGGATCATAAGTCCTGCACTATTTTCTTCTTCTCAGAAAATTTGTTCATCAAATATTTTATTAATCAATCAGAGGTAACATAAAATATTTTTTACATAACATAGAGCCCAGAGAGAGTTGACAGCGCCATAATCCAGGCTACAACCAGATATCTCAACATAGAAATCAGCATCTAAATACAGAGTGCAGAAAACCATTTCCATATATATATATATATATATGTGCATATATATTTCCATTAAACATTCAAGGGTCTAGAATATTACTCCCGAAATTCTATCGCATATGATTGAAACAGTGTCTCCTTACACCTGACTGACATGTGGGCTCTGAGTTATTCTTATGGTTACAAGAACCGTCTCTACCCTACTCTGTATTATGCTAGGACTGAAGACAGAAATGACATTCCAAGTCTCCTATTTTACTTTGAGGAACAACTATATAATATTTCAAATATTTTTGTATTTTACTGTAATTATATCCCTCTTTTTCTCACTGCAAATCCTCCCATATATCTGCTCTTGCTCATTTTTAATTAATTGTTCTAAAATGTGTGTGTATGTTTATATGTGTATTAAATTGTGAAAAAATTCTACCATAAAATTTGATATAACAATATTTCAATATTTGCTGTTACAATCATATATAACAACATTTATATTTATGTTATTTATTTTATTGCTTTATATGAAACAACAATACCATGATTTGCAATAAAACCAGATCAAATAAGTACATACAAGAATGGGTCAAGGGGACACGAAGGTCTGTGTCCTTGTAGAGGCCCATTTGAGAAGAACACCAAACTACTTTAGAACTCATGAACTGTGGTACACCCACTAGCACAACTACCATGGGCATGCCCCAGACAGGCATATCCCAGAGCACTAAGTGTCCTGAAGACTACATGCTGCTATGGAACATAGCTCTGCTTGTTGTACTCTCAGTCTTCACATCCTTCCTTATCTAAGTATTGTGTAATAACTCAGAGGGAGGTCCCAGCCCCTCACTTGTCAGTGTTATTAGCACTCACAGCAATAGCAATTGATTTTTTCAAGCATCATTTCTAGAACAGATTAATGATTTAATCACCACCCTTGAAAAAATTTAGAATTGTATAATACCGTCAATGACCACAAACTACACAATTTGGAGATGTTGCTTGCTAGGAAATTTAGATTAAGATGTTTTCCCGATGGTACTGCTGTACAAAATCGTAGGAAATTATTTGAATTTGAGAAATGAGCTCCTACGTTTTGAAATTCAATAAATATTCTCATTCCTGATAGTGTGATGTGTGTAACTTTGATATTGGTTCCTGATAAGTTCCACTGCATGATTGGAAAGGTACTTTATTGAAAACTCTTTCTCTACATTGAAATCAAAGTGATTAATGATACATAATTCCAGTAATGATTTTCAATAACACAATGTTGTACAATAATCCTGAGTTACAATGTTGAATACTTTGTTTTTACAATATAGTAACGGCCTCAAATTTTAATTTCAATGAATCAGGAAGAGTGAGTAATACAATTTTTCTTTTCTTGAGTTCAAGGCTTTCATTTAGGGCACAAGTCTGGGAGGTGAGAAAATAAGGGACATATTTTAAAATTCTATTGGCTTTCTATCACATTTTCATGTAAATATTTTGTATTGCTGAGATGGAAAAAATCTTTTGCTTTAATTTCAAGTTACTTTTGCAGAAACAACTTACTTGTTTCATAGATGTATTCAATAGGAATTATAAATTGCTGAGGCAGCTTCACATATTCTTACTGCATTTCTTCAGTGATAATTGTTTCAGTAGCTGCATTTCATTGAAGAAAAGTCAGAAGAGAGCCACTCTATTGACACCTAATAGACCCAGGAATGGAATCAGTCCCGATAGCTTGGGACATTTTCTTAGGAAGAAATACCCTGTAAAATTAGACACAATGGACCATTTATCCACTAAAGACAGCCTTGATAAAGATAATATCCCTACTGAATATGTAAATAATGCAGCCTATCCTGAACCAGTGATACTCACATGTCATTAAGAAAGACTTCCACAGAAGTTTGTCAGCACAAACTGTGTATAGTTGGCATTTCCCATTTTTTCCTAAACAATACATATTAAACAATAATACATCTTATTTCACATTTATCATCCCAAATATATTTTTCCTCCAAGAAAAAAAAAATACTTATTGCTGTGAGTAAGACACAGTCCTGGCCTTGATCTGCTCTTCTGGGATGATATCCTTTTGTTTGTAAATCACTTCATTTCTCTCTTTTTTTTTTTCAGTCTCTTATTCCTATCAGGAATGGACTGAGTTTCTGTGTGCACCAAGGCTTATGGATGGGAACGGGGCTCAGACCATTAAATGACAGAATTTCTGAAGTCATCAAAGTGAAACAAGTGACACTATTGATCCATGCTAGGTATCTTACAAATCAGGATGGTTTGGAAGAGAATCACCATTCTTCACTGTGAGTTTATAACACTTTTGTCATATCTGATATCAGATTTTCTTTTACTCATGTTCACATTTATTAATTTTTACTTTTAGCAAACATAGGTTCTACTACATGATGTAGTTTTTACTGTGTTGTTATTTTCACTATTTTAATATGAAGAAAGTTTGAAACATCAATATGTGAACCATCAGGTTTGATATATTTTAGATGCAGTCATTCTGAACTACAGCTTTTCTTATAGTACTTTTAGATCCAAATCATCTCATTTCCAGAAACATAAGGTATGTGTTTGGCAAGCTGCAACAACATATAAAGGTAATCTTAAAAGATGTAATAAAAATTAGGATAGTAAATGCATCCAAAGTAAATACAAAATAAGAAATCATATTTTGATGTCAAAAGTCCTTGTAAGGTGTACTGGCTAGTTTTGTGTCAACTTGACACACGCTGTAGTTATCACAGAGAAAGGAGCTTCAGTTGGGGAAATGCCTACATGAGTTTCAGCTGCAAGGCATTTTCTCAATTAGTGATCAAGGGGGTAGGTCCCCTTGTGGGTGGTTTCATCTCTGGGCTGGTAGTCTTGATTCTATAAGAGAGCAGAATAAGCAAGCCAGGGGAAGCAAGCCAGTTAGGAACATCTCTCCATGGCTTCTGCATCAGCTCCTGTTTCTGACCTGTTTGAGTTCCAGTCCTGACATCCTTTGGTGATGAACAGCAGTGTGGAGGTATAAGTTGAATAAACCCTTTCCTCCCCAACTTGCTTCTTGGTCATGATGTTTTGTCCAGCAATAGAAACCACGACTAAGACAAATTGGTACCAGCATAGTGGGGTATTACAATGACAACCTGACTATGTTTTGGGGAAGACAGTGGAAGGACTTTGGAACTTTGGGTTAGAAAATGTATTTGGTGTTACGAGCTCTGCAGGATTTTGTGTAGGAGCTTGGAAGATAATGTTGAGAACAGTGCAGAAGGTGGGGGGCTGGCTTGTGAAATTTCAGTGGGAAGATTAAATACTCTTATCAGGGCCATTGCTATTTTGATTGTGAAGAATGTGTGGTTCTGGTCATCTGGTGCTGAGGAATCAGCTGTGAGTAAGAAGATACTAGAACTACTAAATCAGAAAATTTGTATTACTGGTACTATTCATGCTGGTTAACTGGACCTTTGAAATTAGCTGTGATCAATAAGAGACAACAGCATTGATGTGACATCTTCTGGGAAGTACTTTCTGAGCACACAGAGCCTGTGTTCCAGAAATAGCCAATGTTGTACCTTGTGTTGTGGCTGGACTTAGTAATGTGTAAGTGTTACCCAGGTACTACTAGTTTTGAAGGCATGAAGGGGTCATGAGTTGTAGCTCAGGCTTGGCACTGTGAGAGACCTTGGAAGGCCATTAGTGAAGGTGCAGCCTCAGTTGCAGTTGATGGCCCAAGACAGATGGGGTTATGCAGTGTTTTGGAGATGCCAGTACCATGAAATGACCACCAAGAACAGCAGCAGCAGTGGAGTACAGGCAGCAGAAGCCTAAAAGATAATCTGTGTGCTACAAAGGACAGGGCTGGACAAGTGACCCAAGCCCTCAGGGGATCCCAGAAAATCGTGAGTTGGATCCCAGACTTTGGACAGCTGGAATTTAATTGATGCTTTCGATTGTGACTCTGCCCTGATATTCTTCACTCTTGAAGGAAGAAAATATTTTAGTGGATCCCACAGTTAAGAGACTTAATTGTAAAAACACTTTGGATTTTGAAAGATATTGGATATTTTGAAAGGATTGTACTTTAAATATGTAAAGACTGTGGAACTTTTAAAGTTGTTTAGATCTTGGGGATGAATAAGAAACTAAGCATTGAGGCTTATTAGTGATATATTTGTGTGTCAAGTTGACAAGGTGTCAGTTGTACTGGCTAGTTTTATGTCAACTTGACACAGGCTGGAGTTATCACAGAGAAAGGAGCTTCAGTTGGGGAAATGCCTACAGGAGATCCAGCTGCAAAGAATTTTCTCAATTAGTGATCAAGGGGGGAGTTCCCCTTGTGGGTGGTTTCATCTTTGGGCTGGTAGTCTTGGTTCTATAAGAGAGCAGGCTAAGCAAGCCAGAGGAATCAAGCCAGTATGAAACCTCCCTCCATGGATTCTGCATCAGCTACTGCTTTCTGACCTGTTTGAGTTCCATTCCTGACTTCCTTTGGTGATGACCAGCAATGTGGAAGTGTAAGCTGAATAAACCCTTTCCTCCCCAACTTGTTTCTTGGTTATGATGTTTTTTCCAGGATTAAAAACCCTGACTAAGACATAAGGCATGGAATTAGGATGAATTTTCCTCTTAAAAATCACTCATCACAGGAGCAAAGTGTTAAAATTGTACAATTTGTGTAGCTTTTGCCTACATTTCTCCATTATTGCTGCACCATTCTATTCAAAACCTGTAGTCAGAGGCACAAACCCAAACTGACAGACAGATAGACAGACAGACAGACAATCAGACACACACACACACACACACACACACACACACACACACACAAGCATGAACAATCAAACTTCAAAAAATTAGTACCTGTTTTGGAGATATGACTATATTATAAATTAAATCAATATAGTATAATAACTGTAAAGGAGAGAAGAAAGCTATTCTCTTTTTTATTGTTTTTGCAATTTAATCTTTTATTTATTTATTATACTCCAGATTTTATTCCCCCACTGCCCCAGTCCACTATCTGACTCTTCACATTCCATACCTCCCCTAATCCCCTTTTCTCCACAAGGATGTCCACACTACCACCCAGCAACAACCCCACCTAAACAGATCTCTAAAGTCTCTGGGGCCTCCAGTCCCCTGAGCATTAGTTGCTTCTTCTCTAACTGAACCTAGACCTGCCAGTCCTCTGCTGTATATATTTTGGAAACCTAACATCAGCTGGTGTATGTTGCTTAGTTGGTGGTTGAGTGTTTGAGAGATCTCAGGGTTCCAGGTTAATTGAGTCTGCTGGTCCTTCAACAGGGTCATCCTCCTCTTCACTTTCTTCCACCTTTTCCTTATTCAATCACAGGGGTCAGAAGCTTCTGACCATTGGTTGGGTAAAAATATCAGCATCTGACTCTTACAGTTGCTTGCTGGTTCTTTCAGAGGGCAGTCATGATAGGTCCTTTGTGAGCTCCCCATATCCTCCATAATAATTTCAAGTCTTGGGACCCCCTTTGAGCTGGTTACCACTTTGGCCCTGTCACTGGATCTTCTTTTCCTTAGTTTCCTCTCCATTTCCATCACTGCAGTTCTTTCAGACAAGAATAATTATGGGTCAAAATTTTGACTGTGGGATGGCAACTGCCCTCCCTCACCTGAAATAAAGGAAGAAATTAAAGATTTTTTAGAATTTAATGAAAATTAAGACACAACATACCCAATCATATGTGACACAATGAAGTCAGTGCTAAGAGGAAAACAAATAGCCATGAGTGACTCCAGAAAGAAATTGGAGAGATCATAAACTAATAGCTTAACAGCACATCTGAAAATATATATGTATTCACTAATAAGTGTATATTTGTTTAAAATCTCAAAATACCCATGATACAACCCACAAACCATATTGTGTTTAAGAAAAAAGAAGACCAAAGTACAGATGGTTCATGTCTACATGAACCAGGGAACAAAGTAATCACAGGTGGTAGAGGGAATTAGGGACCTGGGGGAGGAGTGAGGAGGAGGAAGGACAAAATGGGAGCAGAAGGAGATTTTGGAAGGGACAGGAGAAAAGTACAGAGGGATAGGAAATAAAATAGAAACTTGTACTGGTGGGAAATGGGGAACTGAGGGAAGCTACTAGAAAGTCACACACTTGAGGGAATCTGGAGATTCCCAGACACAAGGTCTAAATTTTTAGCTGTAATATCCATCAATGTGACATACAACATGTAAAGACCACCTCCATTAGATAGGCATGGCCCCCAATTGAGGGACGGGGCCAACCAAGCACCTTAAAACTTATGTAACAGATATATTTGTGTACAAAGGTAAGACATTGATAAAAAATATTGAAAGGAGAGTGAATAATGGCCATCCAATATTGGCCCCACCTATGGATCCATCCCACCTGTGTACATCAACATCTGCCCCACTATTGCTGATAACAATAAACACTTGCTTGTGGGGGCTTAATATAGTTGTTGCCTGAGAAGCTACAACAGCATCTGACCAAGACCAATTAAGATACTAACAGGCAACCATTGGACTTAGCCTGTGGACCCCAATGGAAGAGCTACAGGAAAGACTGAAGGAGCTGAAGGGGATTACAGTCCCATACAAAGAAAAATAACAACTATCTGGACCAGCTAGAGCTCTCAGGGATTATACCAGCAACCAAAGAGTATATTTAGAGAAAACCATGGCTAACAGAGGTTAACAGGGTTAACAGAGGAGGGGAATATAATTTGAAATGTGAACAAATAAAATGATTATTAAAAATTTAATTTTAGTTGAAAAGTCAAAACAACCTTGGGAAATTAGAATGGCAGTACATAGACATGCAATATACAGAGCTAAAAATACAGATCCTGATTAATATTATAACTTTAGAGTAACTTCATACAATAAGTATATGTTTCATTTTATAGTGTTTAGAAATTTGAAATATGAATACATGTTAACAATTACACTATTGACACATATTTAGAATACCGGTGAACACTAAATTTTGTATTGAATTTAAAAAAATGCTGATTCTGAGATCACACAATGAGTAGTAAGGATAGATATCTTATAATATCTTGGTAGTTTGAGGCTGATTATGCTTCAACATATGTATCCAATCAGATAGAACAATTTTTTAGACACTATGGTATGAAATATATTCTGGCGTCTCTAATAATACATTAGACAAGCAATTTTAGACAGATCTAATAAAACTTTAAAATTAATGCTCATAAAACATAATAGGGATATAAATAACCCAAGAGATAGATTAAATAATGCTTTATTAATTAAAAAAAAAAACATTTAAGTGTCAATGGGACATATAACAAAGCTGTTGTAAAATAATGTATTTTCATTGTTCTGATGAAGTACAATGGCCTATATAGACTATAATTTAAGATTTAGACGAAACAAATATGTTACCCTGGAGATGTTTTATATTTGTTCCACTAGAGAAAAAAGTATGGATCCACTAAAATTAACAAAAATTAGACTTAACCAGGTGTGACTTCCTGATGATCCTGACTACATACATGTATGAAAACCAGAAGACGAACAAAACTGATAATATACTTTGCTGATCCCTCTATATAGGACAAGCTTTGAGACTTTCTGAGACAGGAAAATTTCTCCAAGCAGGATTTCAGCCAAGCATAGCCAATAAATATTGTTGGCTACAGGATCCTCAAGAGTTATCATGTCATTCTTTCAAATGGAATAGATACAAACTTATATTAGAGCTTGTTTACACAGTCCAAACTAACTTTTAAAAGAATGATATGTGCCTTACTGGATGGAAGCAGAGGATCATCATTAGCTGATTTTCCACACCACACCTTTCATACAGATGCTGATGAAGAGACATATATTACCCATGAAAGTTTACATGCCTACGGACAAAAACGAAATCAAAGAGGCTCTGACAAAATTCAGCCTTGACTATGCTAAAAGAGTGCTGACATGCTCACAAATACCTATTCTGACTCACCCAAACTCTGATTTCTACATTAACTTTTTGATCAAAAGTTGCATCTAATAGAGCTTCAAGCTCCAATGTACCCAAGGAGCTGAAGTGGTTTGCAGCCCCATTGGAGGAAAAACAATATGGATTAACCAATAACCCCAGAGCTACCTAGGATTAAATCACCAATCAAAGAAAACACATGGTAGGACTCATGGCTCTAGCTGCATATGTAACAGAGCATGGCTTAGTTGGCCATCTATGGGAGGAGAGGCCCTTGGTCCTTTGAAGGTTCTATGCCCCAGTATAGGGGAATGCCAAGGTTTGAATTGGGAGTGGGTGGTTTGGGGAACAGGGGGATGGGGAAGGGGAAGGGGATAGAGGATTTTCAGGGGGGAAACTAAGAAAGGTGATAACATTTGAAATGTAAATAAAGAAAAGCTCTCTAAAAAAAAAAAAAAGAAAGAAAGAAAAAGACATTAAAGACAACAACAACAACAACAACAACAAAAGTAGAGTTTCAAAGCTGCTGACCTCTGTGGGTTCAGCTACTCCCAATGCTCCAGTCAGGAATTCTTTCAATGTCTGAATCTTCTTACAACACAGAGACAGGACAACAAATGTTACAAGTAGCTTTCTTTCTTTTTCTCTTTTTTCTTCCTTCCATCCTTCTATCCTTCCTTCCTTCCTTCTTTCTTTCTTTTTTTTAAATTTCTTTCTTGATTTCTCTCTGTCTCTTTGTATCTTGTTGTATCTCTTTCTCTGACTCTCTCTCATTCTTTCTTTTTTACATCCTTTCTTTTTTATTTTTCATGAATTATTTTTTACATCCCAGTCAATATCACCCTTTCTTTCTGCAGTCCAATATTTCCTCATCCCATTCCTCCTACTTTGTCTCCATGAGGATTTCACCATACCTGAACACTCCCTCACACCCTACCAGGCCTCCCCATTTCCTAAGGTCTCAAGTCTCTGAAAGGTCAGATAAGCTTTCTGTTATTGAGACCAGACCTGGCAGGCCTCTGTTGAATGTGTCTTAGGCCTCAGACCAGATAGTGTATGCTACCTGGTTATTAGCTCATTCTCTAAGAGCTCTCTGTGTTCCAGGTTTGTTGAGACTGCTGGTATTCCTATGGAATTTCCCTTCTCCTCAACTTCTTCCAGACTTTCCCTAATTCAACCACAGGAATCCCTGATTTGAGACCATTGTTTGGATGTAATATCTGCTTCTGTCTCAGTGAGCTTCTTGTTGGGCCTCTCTCTGAGAAGTCATTCTAAGTTCTTGTCTCTAATAACATTATAACTTTAGTAACATTGTCAAGTCTTGGAGTCACCTACAGAGTTGGGTCCCAATTTGGGCTGGTCACTGGCCCTCCTTTCTCTCCATCTGTTCTCCATTTCATCCCTGCATTTCTTTTAGACAGGAACAATTTTGGTTCAGAATTTTTGACTGTGTGATGGCAACCCCATCCTTCCACTTGATGCCCTGTCTTTCTATTAGAGGTGGGTCCTACAAGTTTCCTCTCCCCACTGTTCAGCATTTAATCTAAGGCCAATCACTTTGATTCTTGAGATTTTCTCATCTCCCAAGTCTCTTGTACATTCTATAGAGTTCATTCACCTCACACCTCCTGAGGTTGTTTTTATCTATTCATTCAGCTGGATCATAGAGAGTCATTGGAGTCCCCCCAATATCTGATCATGTTCCCATTTTGCCTTCTCCTCACCATTTTCCCTTTTCATACCCCCCCATCTGCTCTCTGCTTACTTCTCCCTCCCAGGT
>NW_018393828.1:11746-59760 GCF_900095145.1 Mus pahari | reverse complement strand
AGCCTCCTTCAGGTCCTTGGGTGCTTTCTCTAGCTCCTCCATTGGGGACCCTGTGTTCCATCCAATAGCTGGCTGTGAGCATCCACTTCGGTGTTTGGCAGGCACTGGCATAGCCTCACAAGAGTCCGCAATATCAGGGTCCCTTCAGCAGAATCGGAAGCAATTTCAAGAGAATAATGCCTCATTTCTGAAATTTGACTAGTGTTTTTGGTCTTTGGTGGGTGAGTTATTAATTGTCTTGGTCAGGGAAGAAACAAGGAAAGGATGTTAAATTCAGGGATTTCTTTCACTTTTCTTTTTCCTCTTTCCTCCTATTATTCCTATTCATGGGAAGGGAATAGGAGATGAAAGAAAAAGGCAAAAATATAACAATACCTTGAAGTGTAGATTACTGAATCTACTTTTAGGCAAAAGAGCAACATTAAGTGAAATTATTTTGTTTGGTTTTAAATATTCATAAAAATTTAAGGCTACAGTTTGTCATAACATATGCAATTATGTTTCAACTTTTTTCTAAGGTGTTTTACCTACCTAATTCTTCAAAATATAAGTTAATTTCTAATCCTTTAAAACATTTATTTATAAACAGGTTAGTATAAATAAGAAATACACATTTGTTATCAGTGAATCATACTTATTGGTCATGTTTGATATTACAGTATCTAATTACAAAACTAAGTTTCATTAAGGTTCCTTATATGCTTTCATAGATATTAAGTAAATATTAGATATTTAAGTAGATAATAGGTAGCTAGAGACAAGCAAATTGCATATATATAGTTAGATTCTTCAAAAATATCAAAGGTCTATAGATTATGGAATAAAAAATTTATTATTAAAAATCTTTTTTCTTACTATGACTTATCTATTCCCAGCAGCTTCTATTTTTTTCTATTTCTGCCATTCTATTAAAAAATGAAGTGCCCTGAATATCCTCATTTTCCTGTTTGTTTCAAATGTGGACAGCTAACCACTGTCCAAAAAACAACCAACAAACTGAACAAACAAACAAACAAACAAACAAAAAACACTTAAAAGAAAAACCAAAAACCAAAAAACAGAAAATCACCACCAAATAACAACAACAACAACAACAAAACAAACTAACAAAAATTTCTCTTGCCTTCATGTACAGACATAATGCTGTCCATACTATACAAATAGAATGCATGGAAGTTGAGTACCAAGGATTGCAAAGACTAGTTGGGCAACACCTTCAATATTTCTGCTTCAAAGAAATTATCGTTTCCTGGTCCGTAATGCAAGAGATAAATATTCTCAATATTCTGAGAAATTGTGGGCGATTGTCAAGGCAGTCAGCTGTCTCTTTCATTTCTGTAGTTTTGGCAGATGCTTTCTCTGTACTTCCTGCATATTCAGGTAATATTTGTTCACTCTCTTGTGTTGAAGACTAGACAGGTAGAGTCTTATTATCAAGCCTACACTACTTAGGACTGAAAAAAAATGGTTTTAGATCTAAGAAGATGTTCCTAGATTATAAATGCAAGTTATGATAGAAAAACATTAAAGAACTCTAAAGTCAAAGATAGTTCCAGGTATATTAGGTAATATTAATATTAATATTAATCCAGGAATTTCTCCAAAACAGGAACTTATTTTTGAAGTGTGATTTTGTACATGTGTGCACGCATGTGTGTTTGTTTTTGTTTCTGTAGTTATGTGCCTATTACTACATTTTTAAATGGAATGTTTCAGGAAAAATTAGGGACAAAGTCACGCAAAGTGTGCAATTTGAACTCTTTTTTATTTCTGATTGAATGATTTCTAAGAGGAAAATTGCTCCTAATGTCTTGCCATACAAAGACTTTTGACATCAAAATATCATTGCTTCTTTTATATTTACTTTGAATGCATAGAGAATGTGGACTTGTATTACTTTCTATTCAGACTGCATTTTATCTTGATGCAGCCTCCTAAGAGGAACCTCTAATCTATTTTTTTGCACTTGTTTCTTAATCATATTGTGCATAATGTAAAACTATTATAATGTATATATGATTATATGTTTTATATATTAGGCATGGTAAAGTATAAACAGAAATACACAATAATGCTGTTAGCACATTATATATAAAACTTTATGACAATATTAAATACTTTCTAATTTTTAACTTGAACATTTATATCTAGCTTTTCTAAACATTGCTTTACCTCAAATTTTCACTACATTTATTTTATAATTTAAAGTGTGTTGTTGTTTCGTCTATATGGTTCATTATGTATATGTAGTACCCACAAAGGCTATAAGATACCCCTTAGAAATAGAGTTACAGG
Organism: Mus pahari; assembly: GCF_900095145.1. Lineage (NCBI taxonomy): Eukaryota > Metazoa > Chordata > Mammalia > Rodentia > Muridae > Mus > Mus pahari. The sequence goes on along the minus strand of NW_018393828.1, from coordinate 57,465 downwards.
AGAGTATGCACAAACATGTGGGGACTCAAACTTACATGATCCCACTGATGAATTTATTTCATATCATTTTTTAGTGTTTAGGCAAATTGAATACAATCTACCTAGCAGGCAAAAATGCAAGAACAACAGTAGAAAATAGTTAAGTGAGGATGCTGATGCATGAGGTTAAGTATTTTAACCAATACAGAGTCATGAGCATGATATCCTATATCAAGGTAAGACATTCTATGTAAGTTAATTGTGTAGAAGAATCATTGTTTTGAAATAGGAATCATGGAATTATTATATGTTTCAGAAATTGAAAAGATGATATTGATCTAATAGTAATTGAAGAAAAGCTGGAATTGAGAGTGACTATATCTACAATATATTAAACCTGAGTGTTCACAAATACCGAAAATACCATCACAGGTAAAAAAATACATTGTGTGATGAATGCTGGCTAAAAGTAAAATATTAATAAATGTGAATCCATGTAAAGAAAATCTGATATCAAATGTGACAAAAGCAGTGTCTATAACCACACTATGAAGAATCCTCCTCCTCTTGAAAACCATCCTGAAAACTGGAAACATAACACTGCATAAATGAGGTCACTTGCTCAAATTTAGTGACTTGGGAAATGATGTTAATTTAGGGTCTGGGCCCTATTCTCAACCACAAATCTTGGTGCACAGAAAGTCATTCTATTACTGAAAGTAATCATAGACAGAAAATATGATTAAAGCAGATGTTAACAAACTAAAGAAGAAAATCACAGAAGACATGATGAAGGCTGTGTCTGTGTATCACTTTCAGCAAGTTATGACTTCTTGAGGGACAAATATTGTTTATTATGTCTTTTTAGGAAAAATGGGAAGTGCAAACTACACACAATTTGGCCTGATAAATCTCAAGATATATATTGCCCCCTTACACGTGAGTATCACTGGTTCAGGATTAAATGCATTATTTACATGTTCTGTAAAGGATNTGATCTTTATCAAGAATGCATTTAGTTGGTAAATGTCCATTCTGTCTCATTTTACAGGGCATTTCTTCAAAACAGAATGTCCTAAAGGCAACTGGACTGATACTATCCTTGGGATGTGGATATTGTGTGATGCAGTTCATCATTTTCCAAAAATTGTCTTTCATCCAGCATCAGAGGGAGGCCAAACACGAAGTGAGTAAAATCATCATTATCTATTCTCCTGCAATATAGTGGTGGGAAATGCACTCATGAATTTATCTTGCTAGTTGACACAAAACACACAAAAATCAATCAAACAAACAAATAAATACGGATTTTGCTAAAGGTGTTTAAATACAGGATTACACTTGATTTTTACACTTTTATATTAGAAGATACAAAAATGTTTCCCAGAGTCAATAATTTAATTCAGAATTGTTAATATGTTTCACTATTGTAGGAATAATAGGATTATCATGAAAGAATATTCAATATTGTTTTTTAAATGCTATAATTAAAAACAGATGTGATATACATCTAAGACACATTATACAGACTGAAATGTTGTATTTATAAATGAATATTTCATAAATTATTCTTTTATATAATATAAATAATTTGTATAATATAAAATATAGAATCATTATTATACCAATAAGATAAATACAAGCACATGATAATGATCAGCAAATCATGATGCCATGAATTTGAAGGAGAGAGTAGATGGGCACACTCAGACTTTTATGGTGGGAAGAGAAGTTTCAGAATGGTGTAAGTATATTAAATCTCAACAGTAGACATTAAGTAAGCAAATACATTATGAGGAAACTCTATTGCATGTTCTTATGTTAGAAAATGTATTTATTCCAGTCCACATGGATTTTATATTTTGATACATTATGTCCCAAACACCACCATCCTATTCAATGTTCAGTTTTTTGATCATAGTAATATCTTCCACAGGATGATGTGAGCACTGGGTATGTATATTTATATGGAATAAATTTTTTCCTTTTTTGTTAATTGCATCATAACTGTGTTCACTGCATTTAGTTTCATGACATACTGGTGCATGAATGTGTTTGCTAATATATTTCAAGAATAATCATTATTGTGTGAAATTCAAAATGAATTGTTCAGGATAATTTATATAATTATTCAATAACAATTTTAATATTTGTGATTATAAATCAGAAACTAGACATGATTGGATGGAGAGTTATTGTCTATACCCTAGAAAGGATGTCTGTCCAGACTTCAGAATGTGTCTCTAATTGTAATCACCATTCTGGTAGAGAGGCTGGGGTGAAGTGGTTTGATTTACCAACTGATGACAAAACTTGATGAACTTAGACTACTAGGTGTCANTATAATGGCTTTTTCTNCTGACATTTCTTCCATGAACTGCAGCAACTGAAACAAATATCACTGAAGAAATGTGGGGGGAATATGAGAAGCTGACTAAACAATCTAATATCCCTACTAAAAACTTTAAAATGTCTATGAAACAGGTAAGCCATTTCCTGTAAAATAAATTTAAATTAGAGGAAATGACAAAATTCTTGATTTGTGTTTCATCAGTGTAAAATTTTTACAAAATTATGAAGGAAATCCAATAGTATTTTAAAATATCTCCTTCTTTGTACCACTTCACAGATGTATGCCCTAAATGAAAGTCTTGATCTCGTGAGCAGAAATGTATTAATCACTACTCTTGATTCTCTGGAATCAAATTTTGAAGTCGATTCAAGATTGTAAATAGGAAGAATTCACAATTATCACTCATGTGTTTGTATAACTACAGTTATTGAAAATCCTTACTGACTTTATGTATGATTAATTGCATTGATTCCAATATTGCAAAAGANCAAACTACACACAATTTGGCCTGATAAATCTCAAGATATATATTGCCCCCTTACACGTGAGTATCACTGGTTCAGGATTAAATGCATTATTTACATGTTCTGTAAAGGATNTGATCTTTATCAAGAATGCATTTAGTTGGTAAATGTCCATTCTGTCTCATTTTACAGGGCATTTCTTCAAAACAGAATGTCCTAAAGGCAACTGGACTGATACTATCCTTGGGATGTGGATATTGTGTGATGCAGTTCATCATTTTCCAAAAATTGTCTTTCATCCAGCATCAGAGGGAGGCCAAACACGAAGTGAGTAAAATCATCATTATCTATTCTCCTGCAATATAGTGGTGGGAAATGCACTCATGAATTTATCTTGCTAGTTGACACAAAACACACAAAAATCAATCAAACAAACAAATAAATACGGATTTTGCTAAAGGTGTTTAAATACAGGATTACACTTGATTTTTACACTTTTATATTAGAAGATACAAAAATGTTTCCCAGAGTCAATAATTTAATTCAGAATTGTTAATATGTTTCACTATTGTAGGAATAATAGGATTATCATGAAAGAATATTCAATATTGTTTTTTAAATGCTATAATTAAAAACAGATGTGATATACATCTAAGACACATTATACAGACTGAAATGTTGTATTTATAAATGAATATTTCATAAATTATTCTTTTATATAATATAAATAATTTGTATAATATAAAATATAGAATCATTATTATACCAATAAGATAAATACAAGCACATGATAATGATCAGCAAATCATGATGCCATGAATTTGAAGGAGAGAGTAGATGGGCACACTCAGACTTTTATGGTGGGAAGAGAAGTTTCAGAATGGTGTAAGTATATTAAATCTCAACAGTAGACATTAAGTAAGCAAATACATTATGAGGAAACTCTATTGCATGTTCTTATGTTAGAAAATGTATTTATTCCAGTCCACATGGATTTTATATTTTGATACATTATGTCCCAAACACCACCATCCTATTCAATGTTCAGTTTTTTGATCATAGTAATATCTTCCACAGGATGATGTGAGCACTGGGTATGTATATTTATATGGAATAAATTTTTTCCTTTTTTGTTAATTGCATCATAACTGTGTTCACTGCATTTAGTTTCATGACATACTGGTGCATGAATGTGTTTGCTAATATATTTCAAGAATAATCATTATTGTGTGAAATTCAAAATGAATTGTTCAGGATAATTTATATAATTATTCAATAACAATTTTAATATTTGTGATTATAAATCAGAAACTAGACATGATTGGATGGAGAGTTATTGTCTATACCCTAGAAAGGATGTCTGTCCAGACTTCAGAATGTGTCTCTAATTGTAATCACCATTCTGGTAGAGAGGCTGGGGTGAAGTGGTTTGATTTACCAACTGATGACAAAACTTGATGAACTTAGACTACTAGGTGTCATTATAATGGCTTTTTCTACTGACATTTCTTCCATGAACTGCAGCAACTGAAACAAATATCACTGAAGAAATGTGGGGGGAATATGAGAAGCTGACTAAACAATCTAATATCCCTACTAAAAACTTTAAAATGTCTATGAAACAGGTAAGCCATTTCCTGTAAAATAAATTTAAATTAGAGGAAATGACAAAATTCTTGATTTGTGTTTCATCAGTGTAAAATTTTTACAAAATTATGAAGGAAATCCAATAGTATTTTAAAATATCTCCTTCTTTGTACCACTTCACAGATGTATGCCCTAAATGAAAGTCTTGATCTCGTGAGCAGAAATGTATTAATCACTACTCTTGATTCTCTGGAATCAAATTTTGAAGTCGATTCAAGATTGTAAATAGGAAGAATTCACAATTATCACTCATGTGTTTGTATAACTACAGTTATTGAAAATCCTTACTGACTTTATGTATGATTAATTGCATTGATTCCAATATTGCAAAAGATTTTTGAATAAAGAACTCAATGTACATCATGCAGTGGAATTCATCAGGAGCTGATATCACAGTCACATTCATCACATTCATGGGTGAGAATATATTACAATTATTTTAAACTCCTAAGGATATTAGGTATTTCAATTACTTTTCCAGTGTTGTATAGTTTATTTTGAGAAATTTTCAAAAGTGTCTTAAAGGGTCATGCAGAAGTTCAGCCTTGCCAGATTAGGGTAAGCTGACATGAGGGTATGAAGTTGGCAATTTATCACTCAGCTGACTATTATTCTTTGTGGGAGAAAAGCTTAATGCTGTGGGACCTTCACTTCCTGCAACCTTCAAATGTCTACAGGAACTCTTTGCAAAAAGAAGAAAAGAAAAAAAAAAAAGAAAGAAAGAAAGCAGGGGAAAGATTCACACACTCACACACACATACACCCATACCCACACATCCCGACACAAACCATAAACACACAAACTATCAGTGAATGTAGCATGACAATCTCATTTTTTTCTCCCACTGCATATATATCCCAGAAAACTTATTTCAAGTATCATAAACACTACAATGTGATTACATTCTATTTTTTCCTTTCCATGAATGATTATTTTATAAAGTATGTCCCCAAATACATTTCCTCAAAACAATGTACATATTACACATAAAGTAGAAAACAATTCCCAAGAACCCATGCACATTCATTCCTAATCAACTTGTAATATATTAAGAAGGCCATGTAATTTTCTCAGCCATTATCCTTTTACTGAAAGGCTTCAATTTATGGTTAAAGAAGAGAGGATCAATTATTTCACTAATTATCTTATCAAGTAATCTTTTTTTTGGTTTTGCTATTTTTCTTTTTTAAATTTCTTATTGGTTATTTTACTTATTTATTTTGATTTCAAATGTTACCCCAGTTCTCAGTTTACCACTTGAAAACACCCTACCCAGCTCCCCTCTGCCCCCAGCTTCTATGAGGATGCTTCCCCACCCTCCAACCCACTCAACCTTACCACCATCGCATTTCCTTACATAAAGGTATCAAGCCTTCTCAAGAACAAGTGCCTCCCCTCCCATTGTTGCCAGGTAAGACCATTTTCTGCTACATCTGCAGCTGGAGCCATGGGTCCCTCCATGTGTATTCTTTGGTTGTTTTGTTAGTCCCTGGGATCTTTATGGTGTCTGGTTGGTTGATATTGTTTTTCTTCCTATGTGGTTGTGAACCTGTTCAGTTCCTTCAGTCCTCTACTAAGCCTTCCAGTGGGGTCCCAACATTCTGTTCCATGGTTGGCTGTGAGTAACTGCAACTCTAGGCCTTGGGAGAATCTCTCAGGAGACATTAATATGAGGCTCCTGTCAGCACACATTTGTTTTTGGCATCAGCAATAGTGACAGTATTTAGTGGTTTCATATGGGATGAATCCCCAGGTGAGCCAGTCACTTGATGGCCTTTTCTTCGGTCTCTGCTTCACCTTTTTTCCCTGTGTTTCCTTTAGACAGAAGCATTTCTGTGCTAGAATTTTGAAAAGTTGGATTTCCCCATCCCTCAAACTGGAGCCACGCCTAATCTCTGGATATTGTCTCTACAGGTCCTCTCTCCCATTTGTTGCATATTTCAGCTAATGTCATCTTTGTTAGGTCCTGGGAGCCTCTTGCTTTTCTGGCATCTGGGACTTTGTGTTGGCTACCCCCAGTTCTCTGTCAACAATTGCTATATATCTCTATTCAAATTTCTGACCCTCTGTCCATCTTCCCCCTTTTTCCTCTTCTGCAACACCTGATCCTGCCCCCTTTTTCCTCTTCTACTGTCTTCTTCCCAAGTATCTCTCACCCTCCACCTCCTGTGATTATTTTCGTACCCCTTCTAAGTAAGACTTCAACATCCACACTTTGGTCTTCCTACTTCTTGAGCTTCATATGGTTTAACTAGTAATATTATATAAAACTTAAAAGAATAACATCATCTAAACTTCTACCTAAAATCTGTGAGTCATTTCTACATGAAATCCTCAGTGTCCACATCTATTGCTCACCAATGTTTTTACTATATCATGTGGAAGCTGAGGACAATAACTGGTACAAGAAATTAATCATAACCTTGATCACCTGCCTAGTTCTAGAAAGAGAGTCCTGTCAGGTAGTGGTAGTAGGTTTGCCATGTTCTTGTTCACGGGTCTCAAAAAATGCCTAGCTCAACTATTAAGAGAGTGCCTTTTTGAACTTCAGATTAATACCTGAGATTTTGTCAGTAGAGCCATGGACAAAACATATTTTCTCAACTTAACTAATGAAGTAGAACTCCAAATTATCTCTAAAGGTGGTGGTCATTGCTGACAATCTACATCTCTAAATTCTTTTCAAAGATAATGACGGAGTCATTAATCTGTTATAGCAGTGATGCTTAACAAAGATCAAGCATTATTACTGTGAGTGCCAATAATACTGCCCAGTGAGGGGCTGTAAGATCTCTCTGAGTTTTCACATAGAACTTACATCAGAAAGGATGTGAAGTCTTAGAGTACAAGTAGAGCTATGCTCCACAATAGCATGAAGTCTTCAGGACACTAAGTTTTCAGGGTTCTGCCTTTCTGGGGCATGCCCATGATAGTTGTGCTCATGGGCCAGAGTCTATGAGTTTTAAAACAATTGGTTTTTCCTCACAAATGGGCCTCTACAAGGATGCAGATCACAGAGTATCTGTTTGATGGCAGATTCTCATAAGCATATGTGACCTGGATTGATTGCAAATCATGATATAATTGATACATAATATGCAAGTACATAAATAAGTAAACAAATTACAAATGTATATAATCCTTATAACAGCAAATATTGAAATATTGTTATATTAAACTTCATAGTAGAATTGTTTCTCAAATTGTTCTCGGGAATATATATGCATATATGCCTTTGATACCGATTAATTGAAAAATAGCAATAGGTACATATGGGAGGATTTAGAGGGAGAAAGAATCTGTTATATAATTATAAAATAATCAAGAATCTAAAAGAAATTTTAAAAAATTTGTAATTCAAAAAATAGCAAGTAGTATCACTTATGTATCATCAGTTCTAGCAATGAATAGAGAAGGGTAAATTCCAGGCTTGTAACCATGGCAATAATTCAGAGCACACTTGCATTCACGTGGCAAGAATCCTTGTCTCTAATTTAAGACTAGTTTTGGCACAGGTGCGTCTTTGGGCTGGGATTACCCTCTCTTGATGTTCAACCACATGTCTGACCTGACTACACCTGGTGCAAGTATGTGCTATAGCACATAGTAGTCCATTTAAAGCTGGCATGACTCTGAGATATCGCAATACACACTTGGCCTTTTAAGATAAAGGCAGGATGGAAATGCAGTATGCAACGTCATGGAAGAGTTATGTGGAACATGTCCTACCCAGGGCAAATATGCAAATATAGGGAAAATAGTGTCCCCAGTCTTTTTATCTATCTATCTATCTATCTATCTATCTATCTATCTATCTATCTATCTATTCATCTTTGTTTTTTAATTAGATATTTTCTTTATTTACATTTCAAATGCTGTCTCCTTTCCTAGTTTCCTCTTTGAAAGTCCCCTATACCCTCCCCTGCCCTGCTCCCCATCATACCCACTCCTGCTTCCTGGCACTGGCATTCCCCTCTACTGGGGCATATAATCTTTGCAAGACCAAGGGCCTCTTCTCCCACTGATGGACAACTAGGCCTACACCTGCTACATATGCAACTAGAGACACAAGGTCTGTGGGGGCACTGGTTAGCTCATATTTTGTTCTTTCTATAGGGTTGCAGACCCCTTTAGCTCCTTGGGTACTTTCTCTACCTCCTTCATTTGGGGCCCTGTGTTCCATCCAATAGATGACTGTGAGCATCCACTTCTGATTTGCCAGGCAGTGGAAATTCCTCACAAGAGATAGGTATATCAGGGTCCTGCCAGCAAAACTTCCTGGCATATGCAAAAGTGTCTGGGTTTGTTGGTTGTTTCTGGAATGGATCCCCAGGTGGGGCATTCTCTTGATGGTCCTTCCTTCTGGATGCAGAACTACTCAGCTATTAAAAACAATGAATTTATGACATTATTAGGCAAATGGATGGATCTGGAGGATATCCTCCTGAAAGTGGTAACCAAGTCACAAGAGACATGATATGCACTCACTGATAAGTGGATATTGTCCCAGAAATGTAGAATACCCAAGATACAATTCGCAAAACACATGAAACATAAGAAGAAGGAAGATCAAAGGGTGCATACTTAGTTCCTTCTTAGAATGGGGAACAAAATATCCATGAAATGAGTTACAGAGACAAAGTTTGGAGCAGAGCCTGAAGGAACGACTATCAAGAGACTGCCCAACTTGGGGATCTATCCCATTAACAACCACCAAACCCAGATGCTAGGCAGATGCCAACAAGATCCTGCTGAAAGAAGCATGATATAGCTGTCCCCTGTGAGGCTCTACTAGTTCATAGCAAATACAGAAATGGATCCTCACAGTCATCCATAAGACAGAGTACAAGGTTCCCAATGAAGGAGCCAGAGAAATCCCAGGGAGCTGAAGGGGACTGAAGCCCCATAGGAGGAACATCAATATGAAATAACCAGTACCCCCAGAGCACCTTGAAACTATACCACCAACCAAAGAAAACACATGGTGGAACTTGTGGCTTTAGCTATATATGTAGCAGAGGATGGCCTATTCAGTCATCAATGGGAGGAGAGGCCCTTGTTCCTGTGAAAGCTATATTCCCCAATATAAGGGAATTCCTGGACCAGGAATGGGAGTGGGTTGGTTAGGGAGCATGGGAAGGTGGTAGGGGCTAGGGAATTTTTGGAGAGGAAATTAGGAAAGGGGATAACATTGGAAATGTAAATAAAGAAAGTATCTAAAATATTAAAAAAATTAGCTGAGTAGTATTCTCTTGTGTAAATAAACTACATTTTCTGTATCCATTCCTCTGTTGTGGGACATCTAGGTTGTTTCTAACTTCTGGCTATTAGAAATATGGCCACTATGAACAGAGAGGAGCATGTGCCCCAGCGGCATGGTAGGGCATCTTTTGTGTTTATTCCCAAGAGTGGTATACCTGGGTCTTCCAGTAGATCTATTTCCAATTTTTGAGGAACCTCCAGATTGATTTCCAGATTTGTTATAATAGTTTGTAATCCCATCATCAATGGAGGAGTGCCCCTTTTTCTCTATGTCCTCTCCAAAATGTGCTGTCACCTGAGGTTTTGATCTTAGTCATTCTGATTGGTATAAGGTAGAACCTGCATGTCATCTTTATTTGCGTTTCTCTGATCACTAAGGAATTCAAACATTTCTTTTAGTGTTTCTCAGCCATTCAAGATTCGTCAGTTATGAATTCTCAGTTTAAATCTATGCCCCAATTTTTTATTGAATTGTTTGTTGTTCTTGTGATTAACTTCTTGAGTTCTTCATATATTTTGGATACTAACCCTCTATTGCATGTTGTGTTCTTGAAAATTTTTTCACAATGTGTAGGTTGCCTATATTGATTATGTTCTTTGCCTTACAGGAGCTTTCCAGTTTGATGAGGTCCCATTTATCATTTCCTGATCTTAGAATATGAGCCACTAGAGTTATGTTTAGGAAATTTCCCTCTGCACCTATGAAATCAAGTATCTTTCCCACTTTCTCTTCTATTAGATTTAGTGTATCTGGTTTTATATTGAGGTCTTTGATCCACTTGGACTTGAGCTTTGTATAAGGTGACAAATATGGGTCTATTTCTTTTCTTCTACATATAGACAGCCAGTTAGACCAGCACCATGTATTTAAGATGTTTTCTTTTTCCATTGTATATTTTTGCTGTTTTTATCAAAGGTCAAGTGTCCATAAGTATGTGACTTTATTTCTTTTTCTTCAATTCTATTCCCTAGGTCAACATGTCTGTCTCGGTACCAATGCCTTGCAGCTGTTAACACTATTGCTCTGTAATAAAACTTAAGGTCAGGGATGCTGATTTCCCCAACTATAGTCCCACTTGTCAGAGAGAAAAAGCAATCATAAGTGTGGAGAGAGGGAGGGACCTAGGATGGAAAGTGAATGGGGTGGGTGGAGTGGGGGAAACAGGGGAACCTGATCTGGTATTGAATGAGGGAAAAGGACTGAAGCCCCCCGAGGGCCAGCAAAAGGAATGTAAACTGGCAACCTCAGGAAATAGGTGATGGGGGGGAGCCCCCAGAATGCATCAGAGACTTAGGAGGTGAGAGATTCCCAAGACTCAAAGGGAGCGACATTAGCTGAAACACCTGACAGGGAGAGGAACTTATAGAGACCACCTCCAGCAGGAATACAAGACATCATGTAAGGGATGGGGTTGACATCCCACAATCACATCTTTGACCTATAATTATTCCTTTATGAAAAAATTACAGGGATGGAAATGGAGAGGATCCTGAGGAAAAGAATTCCAGTGACAGGCCCACAATGGGATCCAGTAGGAAAGGTAGTCCCAAGGCCTGACATTATTACTGAGGCTCTGGAAGGCTCACAAAAAGGGATCTAATATGACTGCCCTCTGAAAGTCTCAAAAAGTGGCTGAAAGACTCAGACGCAGATGTTTACACCAAACCAATGAACAGAAGCAGCTGAACAATGTCGTTGAGTTAGGGAAGGCTGAAGAAGCTGAGGAGAAGGGTATTCCTTTAGAAGGACCAGCAGTTTCAATTAATCTGGACCCCTGAGATCTCTCAAACACTGGACAACCAAACAGGCAACACACACCAGCTGATATGAGGTCCCCAAAACACATACAGTAGAAGACTTCCAGGTTTGTGTTCTTCAGAGATGATGTACCTAACCCTCAAGAGACTGGAGGCCCCGGGGTGTATAGTGGTCAGGTAGGGTAGGGTGGGGACATCACTTGGAGATGGGGTGAGGGGGGTAGAAAGCATAGGTTGTGAAACAATCAGAGGGTGAATAGGGGTGCTGGTAATGGAATCTGGAGCATAAAAGTTCAATTAAAAAAACAACATATTTGCTCTTCAGATCTAGAATTTAGTTTATCATCTTTCATAACATATTATTTGTAATAAAAAACACATTAAAGTAAAATCAAAAAAAAAAATAAAGAAAAGAGCTGCATCTATAGAATCACAGAGCTGGCAGGCAAGCAAAAGGTGATTTGCTAAAATAACACCAGAAGCTTGTTACTGTGATTGAGTGCACGTTGTAGAAGGTATGGCAACAGGATTCATTGGTTGTTCAGTTAAATACTATCAAAAGAGAAGTTGACATGCCTTTGAATCAGGTTCAGTCTTGGAGAGTGAAGGATTGAAATTACAGTATAGTCTAGACACATGTGATATTTGTAAACATTTGTACATCAAAGCATTAATGCTTTGAAAGAGACACGATAGCACATACAGGAGTGCAGAAATTTACCTAAGTGATATGTGTAGTTCATAGAACACTTTGCTATAAAGTAGGGGGTTAGAATACTACAAGTTGGAGAACTGTTTTACAAATAAACGTTTAATAAATAGAAGCTTCTTTGTTTTAATTTTGTTGATGGTTTGTTGGCCTTAGTACAAGAGATTTTCCATGGAGATCTCTGGCCAAGGCTGGTGCCAGGGTTCCAGGGAAAGGAAGCAAGTGCAGGCAGGGAGGGGAAGTCTCTGCAATGTCTTTCAGGCCTCTCAGTAACTCCATGCTGCTCTGCACTGAATTGTGTTGGGCTGGTCCTATAAAAGCCTACTATCCAGTTAGGAGTGCTTAGGAACCACAGGAGGCACTTCCAGACAACAGATCTCTTCCCAGGTGCTACAGCTCTTAGAACAAAAAACTCAGATGATGGAGTAGTTCTCACAACCCTTTATATACAGTTTTGGGGATTATTCAGTGTTCAACAGCAGCTACCTCTCATTGGCTTGGACTAAGAGTTTGGGGAAAACCTTATTTGCATGTGGAAAGGCTCCTACTTGACTGATAGCCACACACCTCTCCTACAGAGGAGCTGTGGAGGCAGTAATTTCAATAGGAGCCAGGGGCCCAGGAGACATATCTGAACACTTTCTGTCCCATGTAGGTGGAAATCACCACCCATCAGGTTCATGGGGTTCCTGTCCTTTGGTCACCTGGATACCACCTGTCTGTTTGCAGCCCACTGCTCCACAATGTTTCGTTTCACAAAAAGGAAAACAGTTGGTGATCTCAAAATGTCAACAAAACACACAGTATTTGTGTACAATATTATGTTGTGTACAGGATTATGCTAATACAATATTATGCTAATAATACAATATTATATTGTGTACAGGATTATGCTAAAATTCAAATTATAATTTCTAAACACAAAGGTTAATTTTATTTCTCATTGTTGCTACAAGAAGATAAATACATTCCATCAATTAGGTAGTAGCTATAACATTTTCCATGATAAATAGACAAGAAGCCTAATTTTCTTTTCTTTGTAATTTGTTTTTCTTAACCTATTTCAGCACTTATTTTATTATTTCTTTTGTCTTCTGTCATGCATTTCTGACTTACATAAACCTTTTTTCTGTTTTCCAGATATGTTGCGATGGTAGTAATTTTTTGGGCTCTTTGAATAGGTGATCCTTTCATGTAAATCTATCTGAATACTGTTGAAAACATTTTACTTGTCTCTAAAGAGTTAAAATGATTTGATGAATAGGTTTTGGATAGTCTTGACACTCATTTAATATTGTAAGCTACCAAAGCATCATTATTCCCTGTGGATTGGCTTATAATAGGATTGCCTCTCATAAGTTATGTCTCCAGAAACTGGGGACTCAAAGTCAAATAAGATAAAGTTTATCGGTGTGTTTATTTCCTTATTTCATTTTCTTATTCCTCCTCTCCCAAACTGATTCCAACCCACTTCTCTCTGTGTCTCTGTCTCTTTATCTATCTCTCTGTCTCTGTCTCGCTCTCTCACACACACACAGACACACAGATACAGACACACAGACACACACACAAATCCTCAGTGATCTGTTTTTTTCCTTCCTTCTTTCCTTTTTTCCTTCCTTCCTTTCATCAAAATTATCTTTCTCATTAAGACAATGTATCCTTCCTTTGTAAATAATTGTTACTGAATTATATATACAACAGCCTTTGGGAACTACAGGCTATTAATCATTTCTACATAGTTATAATACTTAATGTCTTAGTTGTCTTCTAAGAATATCTATGAATGACTTGAATAGATAACTGAGAGTAAATGGAATATTCTAATATATAGAATGTCAATGTTAAATTTTACATCATTCTGTAGATTTAGAGAAATCTGTATAGAATATAACAAATCATAATTTCCAATATTTTTAAAAGAAAATGGTTAATAAAATTCTTGAACTCAGAAATCTTAATTAGTAATCTTTCTTTGTGAATATATTGTTTTAACCATAAGAAAGTCAAGTTAAAATTGGGTAACACTCATTCCTGATGGTAGAGATGATTACAAGCAAATGTATACTCAGTTATGGCTAGACATCTTAAAGATGACAAAGTAATAAAGTAGATGGCATTTGAAGAAATCTTTGAAGGGCCAAAAGAATTTTAATGGAGAGGTTGAGTGTTCAAGGTTGTGTTCCTGACAAAACCAAGAAGTGTAGAAACACTGAGTCACTCTCCTATTAGAAGGAAAAGTGTATAGGGTCATGGGGAGGGTGTTTAATAGCCCCAATAATTACAACAGGTATCAATATGCTGAACAGGAAAGAATCACAGGCTATTCCATGGGTGATTCTGGAAATATAACATATTGTGGTGATATAACCCCTACAGCCTAATGCAGTTGGAAAATTTGGAGATAGTGAGATTGCTTAGTGAGTGAAGGGCATTACTGTGCTAGTCTGGAAAACTTAACTTAATCCCCCAAACCAATGTATAATGAGAGAAAAAACTCCACAGAATTATTCACTGGCCTCCACATACAAGTCACCATTATATACAGGAAGAACTGGGAGGTCTGGGAAAAAGCTTTAACAAAAGACTTCACTGATCCAGTTGCTGTTGTAGAAGAGAGAAACTCTGAGAATTAACTAGTAGTTTTGAANATTGTANAGTTTTCATGAANTGTATTATTTCAGTACATGNGTANTTTNCAAATATGNAGTAAGATTAAACCTGGTGAGTAAGAAAAATAACAGGATTCCCATTTTGTTAAGAGAAAATTGGATAGATGTTAATAACCTTAGATTAAGGAAAGTTGTTGTATCAGACTGCATTAAGAAATAGAAGTAAACCATTGTGATACAGAATAGAGTCAGGCTGTCTATTACATGTTGTGTGGACTATGTCTTTACTATTGCCCTTCAGACGGAGACTGCATCTTCTGCAATGCAATAAAAGGAAGCATCTACACAGGAGTATCTAATATTTGACCAAACCATACCCAAGGGCACTGAATTCGCTTCTGATGTACTATTAAACCAATCTTCCTAACTGTTGTGAATTCCTAGAACAGAAAGCTTACTGAAATATAACTAGTTTTGTTTTCATGCATGTGAACCAAACAACTGAACTCAATGTGTTTTCCAATAAGCTGATGTTTATAATCACATGTATCAAAAAATACTTAGTACTTTCCTCAGCAGCATGTATATTAAAGTAGAAATAATACAGGACATATTTGATGGAGTCTGAACAAGGATGATATGAAAATCTACAGAACACTCCACAGAAAAGACACAGTGACAGGTAGAATTTTTAGAAAAAAAATCTAAATCACATTTCTAATGCAGTAGTCAAAGAAATTTTGAGCTTAAAATTCTCAGATAAATTGAAGTAGCATTTACATCAAAAAATAGATTTTATTTCTTTAATGATATACATATTAGAACTTAATTGCTTGCTGAATTTAAAGCTCAATTCTTTGTATTAAAATTTTCAGAGATTTTATTTTACGTGTATGTGTATTTTGCCTGGGTACATGTTCCTGTATCATGTGAATATTTAGTGACTTTGTAAATCAGAAGATGACATCATAAGATCTACTGGTACTGAAGTTACAGATGGATATGTGCATGCTCTGGTTTCTAGGCAAATATCCATGTCACAGAAACCATGACATCTGCATGTACAGCAAGTGATTGCAACTATTAAGCCATCTCTACAGCCCCTAAATATTATTTCTCCAATCATCAAAGAACATTCATATGGCTGGAAGCATGGATATACATAGGTGCTGTTCTTGTAGTGTACCTAGATTACCCATCCAGTAATCTGTATTTGTAGTTTCCAACATTGAATTTTCTATTTATAATTATAAGACTTCCCTGATTAGTATTCACAAGCCAGAAAGAATACTTCCAGAATCTTTTGCTTCCAAATTGAATATGCTCACAAACTAATGTTGGTCAAAAGCTTTAAGATATTGTGTAGATGTATGACATGAATTTTTAGCTTAAAACTTTTCTTGCAATTTCAAACATGAGTTTTGGTTAAATCATGATTCTTATTTATAGTATATAATTAGTAATTATAAGTGACTTGGAGAAGACATGTGCCTCTTTCCATTTTTTCACATATTAGGATCACCACTTCAGTGATTCTTTTTATATTTTCTATAAACAATATTTAAATGTTTAAATTATATGATCTACAGAAGTGTGGTACTACATGCCTTTTATGATAAAGGAACATCTTATAATGATTATATAATATGTATGTCATATAGCAAAAATTTATTTAAATCTATACTTAGTTGGTCAAATTAAAAAGCTGGAGTAGGTTCCAGTTAGCATCCAGTGTTACCTCACACTTGTAAGATAGCACAGTTGATGTTGATGGTTACTAGTGGGCACAGAGACTTCTAAATTGGATGGGTTAACATGTANTCACTATAGCTTCAGCATGTCCTATTTTTATTCAATTTCATGAAAAATTGGTAATCTGTGTATAACAGTTCTTGGTGGTCTTATTTAAATGTCTGTTTTCTTACCCTTTTGATTAAATGAGCACTGGGTATAACTTTTGTCCTTTGTACACTGTTTGTGGTGACATCATAATCTAATTTCAAAGATAATCTTACCTACCCTGGCAGAGTCGGCCAATGATTGGAAAGGTTACATCTGTAAAATAAACATAACACAGTACAGAGGCAACCAGAGTCCAGGTGATCTGTTTATAATTCTCATTGATTTTTCAAAACCTCATTTCCTGGTTTTGTTACAGTTGGCCATGGGAATAAAACAATAGAATCTGAGTGAGGGTGACTGAATACATGTTGCAAATTCATTTTTTCCTCACTCTTCCCCTCCCTGAGGGAGTTGCTTTGCTTCTTTTGCTTCTTGGGGTGGTAGTGTGGGCTATTCATGCATGGAGGCTATTTCAAACAAGGTGGAAGCAGACAAACAGCAATGATGCATGGAGTTGACATCTGTGCCATTTCAAACTAGAGAAATGAAACTTTTTTTTTTAACTTTTGTTTTGCTGAGATTGGATTGTTTATGCACATTAGTGACTAAAAACTAATTGAGACTGTAATTTTGATAGACTCTACAAGGAAATAGGAAGCAAAAATTAACATTTCATTTGTTCCAAAGAATCATTTATTGTACTTCTTTGAAAACCATAGTGCTTTTGACTAAGTTTGAATAATGATTAAGAGAAAAGAAAGACTAGTGGCTACATGATATGTTGATTTTCTTTGTAAACTGTTACTTTGTAAAACAGTGTTTTTTTGTCTTTGGGAATTTCATACAATGTATTCTGAACATATTCAAGTCCTTCCTAATCTCCTCCCAACTTTTCCTAGACACTCAACTTTGTATCTTCCTTTATAAAGTTATCTATTGAGTCCAATTTGATCTGTGCATATACTGTTGACTGTACAGCCATCATGTTAGGCAGTCTTCACACCAGAGACTAAGTACTCACATTAAATGGGTTCTCCCTCTGCTAGAAGCTATACATTACAAATAGCCCTTCAGCTTTGAGTTGGACTCTGATTACCTTTCTTTTCTCTTCTCTTCTCTTCTCTTCTCTTTTCTTCTCTTCTCTTCTCTTCTCTTCTCTTCTCTTCTCTTCTTTTCTTTTTCTTTTTCTTTTTTGTCTTCTTTTTCTTTTTCTTTTCTTTACATTCTTTTCTTTTCTTCTCTTTCTTTTTTTTGTAGAAATCTTTTTTTTTATTGGATATTTTATTTATTTACATTTCAAATGTTATCCCCATTCCTTGTTTCCTCCCTGCAAAAGCACTATCCCATTCTAACTCCTCCTGCTTCTGCAGGGGTGCTCCTGCACCCTCCCACTCACTCACCTACACTGTAACACTGAGTCTTCATGGGACGAAGGGCAATTCCTCCAGTTGATACCAGATTAACTCCTTTCTATATATTGGGATTTTGTCTGTCTTGAGCTTTTACAGGTTTTATGTGTGGCATCACAATTGCTATTACTTCTCACCTTCAAATCTCCATTCCATTGGGTAGAGAAAGTACTGTTTTCAATTCCTATACTCTCTCTATCTTGTACATTCTTTCTGCATTCCACCCTCTTCAGCAGTGATCCCTAAGCTTCAGGAGTAAGGATGTGATTCTTTATTTTATTTTATTTTATTTTATTTTATTTTATTTTTTATCAATTTTTTATTACATATTTTCTTCATTTACATTTCAAATGCTTCTTATGTTCCATTTAAGGGTCATCATTCTTGACCTCTCTAAGTCTCTGCACTCTGACCAGTTGTGGAGGTCTGAGTTAACTGTCATTGACTGCAAATAGAAACTTCTCTTAAGAGGGCTAAGCTAAGCATGAATCTTTGAATATGGTGTTAAGTTCCTAAGATCAATTTAATACTGTATCCATTTAGCAGAGTTGTAGTCAGAACTGCATTGGAATTTTGAGGAGGGTTGTGTTGAATCTATGTATTGTTTTTGCTTGCCTGTCCATTTTTACAGTATGAATCCTAAAGAAATGTGAATACTGGAGGCCTTTGCATCTTCTAAATCTTATTTGGGATTTTATTAAATGCCTTACAAGCTCATATTATACCAGTATTTCACATCTTTAGTGAAAAGTTTCCACGTCCTTTAATTTATTCCAAGATTAATTTTGAGGCTACTGTGAATGGTATTGTTTTCCTGATTTCTTTCTCTCTGTCATTTGTATATNAAGACTATTGATTTTTATGTTAATTTTATATTTTGCTAGATTACTATATGTATTTATCATTTAGAGGAGTCTTCTACCAGAGTGTTTATGGTGTTTTATATACACACTCATATTTTCTGCAAATATGGTTGCTTTCTGTCTAGTACCTCTCCTAAAATTTTTTTACTACATTTAATACTTTAGGCACTTGTTTGAATAGAATAGGAATGAGAAGACATCATTGTATTACTTTGGATTTTTGTGAAGATGTTTCTGTTACTCCCTGTTTAGTATAGTGTTTGCTGTGGGTTTGTATTTTACCTTCATAATGTTGATAAGTCATTTATATCATTCATTACTTTAGGACTTTTATTATGAAAATACATTGGAATTTTTGAAAGGTCTTCCTTGCATCTAATGAGATGATGATATATTCCTATTTTTGAGTCCATATATGTAATGTATTACATGTACTGGTGTGAAGTAAATTTGATCATGGTAGATAATCTTAGGCACGTTTCTTTGTTTTGTATTTTTATTTTATTTATTTTCATTTTTTTCTTGTTCCATTTTTTTGAGACAGGGTATTTCTGTGTAGCCTTGGCTGTCCTGGAACTCACTCTGTTGACCAGGCTGGCCTTGAACTCAGAAATCTGCCTCCCTTTATCTCCCAAGTGGTGGAATTAAAGGTGTGCACCACAACTTCCCTGATCATTTTTTTTTTAAAGTAGAGATATTGCATTATTGTTTTCATATCATGAAATATGTATTTCTATTCAGTTGATTTATATACTGGTATTGATAACACAGTCATTAGAGTATTCAAGAATTCTGATATTATTTTCCATAATGTAGAATTGACACTCCCTACATTATTCATATCAGTATTTATACACCCTTAGTTTAATTACTGTGTGTACTCATTAACATGAAATTATTGTTTAAAGAATACAAATGTATATAAAGCATATAAATCCACAAAGTCCATAGCCACAAGAGTATGCTTATGCCTAAAACAGCTATCAGGGTCAAAAACCTTTAAATAAGAAGGTTGTAGGCTCCAGATAAAACCTAGGACTACCATTGTGCTAAATTGACCTGATATTAACTAGACTATCAATGAGACTGATATACCTGTTGATTGGTACAATTTTCAAACCTATCTGAGAAGTTTATTCTTGTAATAGACAACGATTATCATAGAGACACCTAATTGGTCAAGTTATAGATAATAAGAGATTGTAGATTTCTAATCCCTAAATGAAACAGCTCAGCCCCACTTTCTCATCTTAAGACTCAATTACCATTGTGAAAGGAGAGGCTAAGAGTCTATGAGCAAGAAGGAGAGAATCTAGTTCACTTATTTCGTCTGTATTTTGATTCTTTCTCCCTCTCTAGGGTTTTGGTGTTTTTTTTTTTTTTTCTCTGTGTAGCCCTGGCTGTCCTGGAACCCACTTTATAGAACAGACTGACCTCAAACTCAGAATTCTGCCAGCCTCTGCCTCCCAAATGCTGGGATTAAAGGCGTGTGCCACAATGCCCATGCCCTGCATAATGGATAGCCCACGCAGGCCTCAAACTCATGATCCTCCTGATTCTGCCTCTTTCAGCAAATCCTACTGGCATGTGCCACCACTACCAGCAGTGGTTTTGGTGTCTTGTTCTTTCATTTTATACCAGACCCTTCAAGTTCATTATTAAACATTAATATGAAATCTCTCTGAAATTTTAAAAAGTTTTCTAAAGCACTGAGAGTTGTAAATTTTCCTTATATATTCCTTTATTTTCTCATTAAATTTTAGCATTGCTTTCATGGTGTCCCATACTTCTCAATGTTTTGTGTGTTCATTTTCATCCAGTTCCAAAAATACAGTTTCTTTACTCTTAGTTTCTACCTTACAGTTTTTAATCTATTCATGTTTTGTTTTAATGTAATGAGTTTGTGTATGCTCTGTTATTTCTATTGTTGAATTTTAGCTTTAATTTATGATGGTCAAACAGCAAGAAGGATGTGATTTATTTGTTTTAAATTTGTTGAGTACTACTTTGTGTCCTAATATGAGGGTCTTTGGGAAATTTTTCTATCAGGTATTTGAGAAGAAACTATATATTTTAGTGTCTGCATAAAATGTTACATTGATATCTGTTACATCCATTTGATTTATGCTGCTATTGAACCCAAGAAAACCTGGTGCATTTATATTAATGTACAGGGTGGGATACACAAATTGGTTGACTTTTAGGACATGACCGTGAACTTTCATTTGAGTTAATGGATGGGGTATTTTACTTAATTTGAATTTTTCTATTAATGTGTAACTATAAAAAAGGAATGGTGGGTTTTCTCAGCATCCTTGAACAATATACCAAGATTTAAGTTAAATCCTGCACAGTAAGAAGCATAGACATGTAATTCAAGCTACTCTTGGGCAGAGATCATCATGTCATAAACTCTGGGCCAACACAAAATATTTAATAAGCCTCTGTCTCACATTAATTTATTTTAAAGTTTTACTTATTTGTATTTCAGGTGGGACCGTGTCTTGCCTGCATGCCTGTGTGTGCCACTCGTTTCCTGGTTTTTTGTTTTTTTTTTCTACAAATTTCTTTTCTATTTATCTCTTAGTTCTACACTTTTGTGTCTCTTAACTGCTTGATTAATTGTCTCAAGCTTTATACTCCACAGAAGGCTGTCTGCCATATCCAGATTTACTTACAACTGTCATCATTCTCTCTAAATTAATATAGGAGGGAAGGTGATACTCAGGAACTTCAGGAAACAATTCTAAATGTCACATGTAGAGGTAAACAACAAAAATATACCTGAGGTCTCTTTAGTCTTCTTTTCAACAGTATAAAAGGGAATAAACAGTCACTGGGGGGGATGGCTCTGAACAGCTCATTGAAGAGAGATAGATATTCATTCTGTAAATCTGCCTGCAGGCTGTTTGAAGAGCATGAGGGCATAAGGTAAGCTTTCAGCAATATGGGAGCTTTAGAGTTATCCCTGTTCCTTGTAAGTAAACTCACATCCATAATTCTGTTAGTAATACCAATAAAAGTATCATTGCTTCATCAAATTGGACATTGCATTGGTGCAATGTGTTCTTCTATTGGCTCTCTTTTTCAAATGTGTTGACATGCATGTGGCATCTTCCCAAGGAAAGACTGCAGTGCCGATTTGTACATCTGTGCCTCTCCATGTCATTGTTCCACCTCCTCTTGGCACTCTTACTCACCTTCAATTGCTCTGTCCTCTTTTATTTTCTAGCATGACTCATACAGAAAATAAATTGAATTTTATTGCTGTTTTATATCTGTTCAGTTATATACCTTGAAGGTTTGCCACAATACAGACGTTGAATACATATTTGTTCAGTGAGTCTCTATGTTCATTTTATGACTGTGTGAAGAAAGTTCTTATGGCCACTACTGCATGCATTACATCCTTCAAGTGAAATATGCTACATCTGAGAAAAGCCTCAAATCATTGCCTCCTGCTGAATATATGTGCAAAACAAGAACTAAATAAATTAGTTTCAGTAGACACATTATATGCTGACATCTTCATGTGAGAGATATTTCAAATATTTCATTTTGCTCATACACGAATGGCACACATACATCTGAAGATACCTGGGCTATAACCAATGAAGTAGCATGAGGAGAGTTGGGTAAAGAAAGAAACAGAGCTCTGTTTGTCATGAGTTTCCACAGCAGGTATGCATCAAGAAATGTTTTCTTCATTCTTGAGAGTAAAAGGCAGGTGGGTGGTTCAGGGTAGAGATGGAGAAGTTTGTGGGAGATTGTTGAAAGATGTGCATAACTATTGCCTCCCAAATTATATGTTTGTACAGACACAGACAGACAGATAGACACACACACACACACACACACACACACACACACAGAGGGGGGGGAATAAACAAATAAAATCACAGCAACAAGAATTAGTCTCATCTCCTGATGGTGTCTTTAAATTTCTTCTTTTAATATATATTGTTCTTTCTGTTGTTTAAAGTACTAGAT
Source organism: Mus pahari (assembly GCF_900095145.1). Classification (NCBI taxonomy): domain Eukaryota; kingdom Metazoa; phylum Chordata; class Mammalia; order Rodentia; family Muridae; genus Mus; species Mus pahari. The sequence continues at coordinate 34,576 of NW_018393828.1, read as the reverse complement.
AATATACATTTTCAAATTATTTTGCTGTCAGGAAACCATAGAGCTGAGTACATATACCTGGGAGAATCAGGGAACAGAATCATAAGTTCAGAGCTTTCCTGTGTTACATAGAGCATACAAGGTCAGCCAATACAACATAGTGAAACCCATTTCTTAGAAAAAGACTGACAGAGAAAGGAACAGAACTGAGTTTGGGATGGTGCTCGATTGTAGAGTTCTTGTCTAGTATATACAAATCAGTAATATAGATTTTGTACAGACATATCTATCTATCTATATCTATATTATATATAGATATATTTAGATATTATATATAGATATCTGTATTTTATATAGATATGTATGTGATATAGATATATACAGATAGAAATATATGCATATATAATCATGTACACTGAATAATTGCTTTTGGTGTATAGGGGTTACAATTAAGAGATTGTTTTAATTTTCAGAATAAATTCTGGAGTTTGGACAGCTGAGCACTATTGAGACTGTGAAAAGTTATGGAGAATTGTGAAGTTAGGCCAAGTATATTTTGCTTCAAGATATATCCAAAAACCTATTGTGGCCAAGGAGAATGTGATTGTTTGCATAAATCTGAGTCTCACAGGCTCAGATATTTGAACATATGGTCTTCATTTGGCAGCATTTATTTATTGGGGACGTTAAGGTGATATAGCCCTCATGGAGGAAGTATATCTCTGGGAGTGGGCTTTGAAATGAGAAGCTTTGTACTGCTTCCAATTCACCCTCTACGTTTCATGTTTATATCTGAAAATGCATGATTATATCACCCTGTTCCTGCCACCATGTTGACCTGCTGTGACTCTTTTCACTTACATAATCTTGTCCCTCTAGAACATCAAGCCAAATTAAATATTGCACCTATAGGTTTTCATGGTCGTGGTGTATTACCACAGCAACATAAAAGTAATTAAGACATACACTTGGAGGCTTATTGAGTAGTAAACACTGCCACATAATAGGACACCAAACAGAGTTCTGGTCTTTAAAGAACATATTGAGAAAATTCTAAAGGAAGGTAGGATGAAATGAAGCATCACAAACACTAAAATATATGTGTTCTGAGACTGAATATGGGGAACTACCTGGATGGGTTATTTCAATTGTTTGAAATAGAAGAAATAAAACAACAAATAATTAAAATGTAGTACGATGTACATTATATTTTGGCCTATTTTAAGAAAGCAACCTAATCACCTTTCCAAGAAAAAGAGATTTGTTTAAACAATACAGTAGACAGCTGGGTAAAACAACAACAACAAATAAATAGACAGCAAGATGCAAGATATGTATAATATTCCTCACTCAGAATCAAATTGCAAAATAAAGAATAAAAACAAACAAATGGCAGCTTTGCACCTCTACTTGCACCTGTGGCAGATCACTATACCTTCACCTCCTTGCAGTAAACATATAGCCTTAATGTCTCCCAGGAGGTCTGCCCTAACTAGGGGCACAGAATTTGTGCTCAAACCAATGACACAGCAGTCTACTTACCCCACCAGAAAAAGCACTGCCTGCCTTCCAGGAGGCCAGGCGTAACCCAGGTAACATAATTCTATGTTCTTCCAAGGAAGCCTGTCCAATCTGAGACATTCAGGAATACTTACACCAGAGATAACCAGATAGTGAAAGGTAAACTCAAGAATACGAGGTAATTTGGGGACCATCAGAACCCAGTTCTCCTACAACAGCTAGCTTTGACTTCTCTAAGATACTTGAAGAGCAAGATTCTGAACAAAATATCCATCTCATTCAATCTCATGAAGATGATAGAGGCATTTAAGTAGGATATAAATAACTGTCTTAAAGTTAAACAGGGAAACAAAGCAAACAGGTAGATGCATTTAACAAAGAAACAAGTAAAAACCCTTAAAGAAACAGGAAAATACATTCAACGAAATAAAGGAATGGAACAGAATGATGCAAAAACTAAAAATGGAAATAGAAGAAATAAAGAAATCACAAATGGAGGCAACATTGATGATCTATAACCTAAGAAAGAGGAGTGAAACAACAGATGGAAGTGTCACCAATAGAATAGAGGAGATGCAAGAGAGAATCTCAGGTGTAGAGGATATAATAGCACATATGAAACAGTGGTCAAGGAAGATGCAAACTGTAAAGCTGTCCTAACAAAGACATCCAAGAAATTTGAGACACAGTGAAAAAAAACTAAGAATAATAAGAATAGAAGAGGATAAAGTTTCACAGTTTACAGGGCAAGAACAAAACCACAACAAAGTCATAGAAGAAAATTTCCTCAAATGAAAGAGATGGCCATAAACATGAAAGAATCCTACAGAACACCAAATAGATAGGAACAGAAAAGGAATTCCTCACATCACATAATAATCAAAACACTAAATATACAGAACAAAGAATGAATATGAAAAGCTTTAAGTGAAAAAGACCAAGAAAAAGCAAAGTCAGACCTATCAGAATGATTTTATACATCTCAACAAATATGCTAAAGGCAAGAAGATACTGAGCAGATGTTATGCAGATGCCAGCCAGGCTACTAACCCAACAAAAGTATCAATTGGAGAAATGTTTATGCTACCTGAAAAATTTTGATGGGATATATAAGCAGTGGAGGAAATTTTTTTTGGACCTTGTACTGTTTCATTCACTGACACTATGGGAATGTGTGTGTGTGTGCGTGTGTGTATGTGTGTGTGTGTGTGTGTGTGTGTGTGTGTGTGTGTGATTCTTATCATTGTTTATCTTCTTTTTGCCTTCTCTCCATCCTTCAAAGAGTTCTTGTAGACTCTTTTAGGTTACAGGAATTGTTAACCCCACCGAATCAAACTTTATTCTCTCAGAGATAGTCTGCTAAGTGATAAATTGCCAAATCTAATCCTTTAACTCAGTTTACCCTAACATGACAAGGCTGATATTCAACATGTCCCTTTGATAAATGTGTGAAATTTCCAAAAATAAAGCATATAACAGGAAAGTAATTGAAATACCTGATATACTTATGAGTCTTAATCATAGCTTCTACAATTTGAAATGCACAAATTATTCCCATTTAAGATAGGGTGATGAATGTGACTTCGATATTGGCTCCTGAATAATTCCACTGCATGATATGAATTGGGTACTTTATTGAAAACTCTTTTGCAATATTTAAATTGATGTAATTATTCTTACATAAAGCCAGTAATGATATTCAATTACAGTAGGGTATGTAGAAATTCCTGAGTGACAATTGCAAATACTTTGTGTTTACAGTCTTGAATCAACCTCAAATTTTAATTCCAGTGAATTGAAAATAGTGACCAATACAACATTTCTGCTCATGAGATCAAGGCTCTTATTTAGGGCACACATCTGTGAGTTGATACAAAGAGAAAGACAATTAGGTATAGTATTAGAGTTCTTTCATGATTTCATGTAAGGATTTTATATTGCTGAGATGCAAATCAAGAATCCTTATCATTTGCTCTAACTTCAAGTCACATTTACAAGATTCAGATTACCTGTTTCATAGACATTTTCAATATTTTCAGTAGGAATGTCAAGGTACTCATTTAGCTTCACATATTCGTCCCACATTTCTTCAGTGATATTTGTTCCAGTTGCTGCATTTCATGGAACAAAAGTCAGAAGACACAGACACTATAATTGCATGTAATAGTCTAAATTCATCAAGTGTTCTCATCAGTTGGTAAATCCTGCTATCTCACCCCATCCTCCCTACCAGAATGTAGATGCCAGTCAAAAATCTTTCTGAAGTCAGGTCAGACATTCTTACTGTGGATAAGATAATAACTCTCCAAACCATCATATCTAAAATACTGATTTAAATTCAGGAATATTAAAATTAGCATTGAATTTTAATTAAAATTATTATCCTGAACAATTCAACTTGACTTTCACCCAATCATGACTAAACTTGAAATATGTTAATAAACACATTCCTGCACCAGTGTGCCATTAAACTAAATGCAGGGGACACAGTTGGATTGCAATTAACAACAAGAAAAAAAATTGTTTTCTCCCATATAAGATTTACATACCCAGAACTCCTGACAGTTTCTGGTAATAACTCCCATCATTAATAAATTTTGCTTCGAATAGGATGGTGGTTTTTGAGACAAAATGTATCACAATAGAAAAATCACTTGGGTCTGATAAAAAGAAAAATTTCCTTCTTAATTTCATGATGTAGAGTTTCCTATTTATTTATTTATTTACTGTTCAGTTTTGAGATTTTAATATCATTATACCATTTAAAATTTCCCTTTCTCCATAAACATTTGAATGTGTAACTGTCCACGTGATCCTTCAAAATAATGACCTCATTTTTTACTGACTATCATCATATGCTTATATATATCATCTTATAATAATAACTTGTTTATGTTTTATATTGTACAAATTATGTGTTATCCTATATTAAATTTTAATTCATTTAATATGAAATATTTATTAATAAATAGAACCTTTTATGCCATATAATATTTCCCAGATATGTGTCATAATATGTTAATTATAATATTTTTAAAATACTGTAAATTCTTTGCAAATAATAACATTACTCCTAGCATCCTACAAATTTATTATCATTTCTGCATTAAATTATTGAATCAGGGAAACAATTTATTATCTTCTAACATAAAATTAAAAATATCAAGTGTATGTCTCTATTTGACCATCTTTAGCAAAACCTGTATGTATTTATTTGTTTCATTTTTGTTTTGTGCCACCTAGGAAGAGTCATTTTGAACGTGTATTACCCCCACCAGTACTGGTTGAGAGTATATAATGGCTATTTTACTCACTTTGATTTCGGCCTCCCTCATATCGTGGATAAAAGTAGAGATTTGGAAAATGATGAACTGCATCACGCAACATATATATACTAGGCATGTAATAAGTCCCGTTTCTTTTGGGACATTTTTTGACAATTGGAATAACTGTAAAATGAGACACAATGGATCATTTATCCATGAAAGACGACACTCTTGATTAAGATCACAAGCCTTACAAATCATGTTAATAATGCAGTCAATTCTGAACTCACATGTTATTAAGCAATACTTCCACGAAACTTTATTAGCCCAAACTGAGTGTAGCTGGCAATTTTCGTTTTAACTAAACAATACATATTAAAAAATAAACACACATTATTTCACATTTATCATCATGTGTATATCTGTCCCCTAAGAAAACATATCTTGATGAAAGTGGGACACATTCCTGGCCTTGATCCTGTATTCTATGATGCTATTCTTTGGTTTGGAAATATTTTAATTAATCGTATTTACAGTCTGAGATTCCTGTCAGAAATGGAACAACTTCCTGTGTGTTCCAAGACTTGTGGATTAGAATGGGTCTCAGAACCTTAATTGACAGAATTTTCCAAGTCACCAAAATGAAGCAAGTTACCTCATGTATGCATTGTTAGATATACTGGTATCAGGATCTTTTCAAGAAGAGAAACATTCTTCACAGTGAGGTTACAAACACTGCTTTTGTCATATTTGATATCAGGAGTTCCTTTACTCATATTCACATTTATTAATATTTTACTTTTACTAACATATTTTCTAATACATGATATATTTTACTGTGTTCTTATTTTTACAATTTTAATATAAAGAAAGATTAAAACATCAAGATGTGAACACTCAAGTTATTTTAGCTGCAGTCATTCATAACTCAAGATTTCTCAAATTACTATTAAATCTCAATCATCTTCTCATTCCAGAAACATTGTAATGCCTTGATTTCCATTTTAACAAATTTTTTCTTCTAATGAAATGCCTTTTCTCACCTGACATAGAACATCATGCTCATGACACTGTACTTCTTAAAATACTTAACCTCACGCATCAGGATACGCTCTGGACTATTTTCTGCTGTTGCTCCCATAGATTTACTTGCTAGGTAGATAGTATTGAATTTCCCTGAAAACTAAAAATTAATATGAATTAAAGTCATCAATCAGAGCATGTAAGTTTGAGTTTCCACACTCATATGTTTGTACATTATAATCTCCTGTAACTTCACTTATGAGTGATATCTTATGGCCTTGGTAGATAATACACATACATAGTGAAACATGCAGACCAATCACCCACACACATAAAACAATAAAATAAATTTAGTGAAAAATTTAAGGTAAATCACATACACAAATATGCAAAATTGAACTTCAAAAAATCAGTTCCTGTTTTGGAACTATTTCTGCATTATGATTAATATTAGTATTATCTCACATATTGACTATAATGCAGTGACTCTAAAGGATAAATATCTATTCCTCAAATATATGATATATAATGTGTTTGCCCTGCAGATATCAAATTGATGTTGTTTATATTATACTGATTAAGAGTCCTCCCTGAATGAGTGTGGAATATAAAACATATAATGCAAATGTATATTGATTTTCAACTCTACAAATATAGTCAAATATGCAAAGTTAAAAACATGCTAACAATAAGGTTCATTTATATACCCTTTACCCAGGTAAAATAATATTAGGCAATATATGAGGTTGAAATGAAGTAACTATAACCTTAAAGGAAAAAAATCATGATTTAAGACATGGAATATATTCCAAGTACAAAAACCAAAAGGGAATAAATACATTCATAGAATCACATTTATTGTCAGTTCCAACTGCGATAAATTGAGAACAGCAGAGTTTATTCCTTTATAACTCCCTGATAGCCCAACCCTGTACCGGTAAGGGATGCTCCTTGCCAGAAACGAAATAGGCTAGAGCAAGAAGAAAAAACTTCATCTTCCAGAATCTTCTCTTTCAAATTGAACAGAAGAGTAGAGTTGTTCAGCTGTTGGTAAAATGATAGACTGAAGCATTTAAGTTTGCACAGTGTGCAATGAAAAAGTTAATTCACTTTTTTTTTTTTTTTTTTTTTTTTTTTTACTTTGGCAGATTGGGTGGCAGTATTTGGTATTTGCAGCTAGAATTGCTTCATTTTAACTCATGGGATTAGAATTCAGTGGAGTGTAATATAAATTTAACTGAACTATTGACATTCAGAAACAGTCAATAAGAACAAGCTGCTTTATTGAAATTGTATCCACAAAAGAAGATTATCCTCATGAAATGTTCCAAGGACATTAATATTGACCAGTATTATTTTCATATTTATATAGGACCAAGATCTAAGTTCTAACTTTTAACTCCAACTTACTATTAAAAATTCTATTATGGATCATATTGAGATTATTTTACCCATCAAGAAATGTTAAGTTCTTGGTTCTATAATGTATAAATTGCATATGAATAACTCAGCTTCAAGGTNAAAATAAGTCCCACATATAAGTCTACATTCATTTGGCTCTAAGCACTAAAACATTCAGATATGGAGACAATTATTTTATTTTTGATAAAAAAAAATCGTGTCAACTACTTAGAATATAAGATAAGTGATCTTAAAAGCTGGGAGTGGTGGCGCGCCTTTTATCCCAGCACTTGGGAGCAGAGGCAAGTAGATTTCTGAGTTCAAGGCCAGCCTGGTCTACAAACTGAGTACCAGGACAGCCAGCCTGGGCTACACAGAGAAACCCTGTCTAGAAAAACCAAAAACCAAAAACCAAAAAAAAAAAAAAAAAAGTTATCTTAAAACCCATGATATTCCCTTGTTAAATTTCTATGTGTAAGGTCTTGTTCTCTAACAACCATTATCCAATCACCATCTTTGAGAGCCTTGCCACTCACCATATTCTCCCCCACATCCTCTCCCCATCCCCATCCCTTTATCACCTCCCTCTCCCTCTCCCTCTCCCTCTCTCTCTCACCTCTCCCTCTCCTGCTCCCCCTTCCCTTCCTTCTCCCCCACTCAGGATGTAGCTCTCAGCTATTGCCCAAGCTCCATGTACAATGTGATGCTCCCTACTATTATTATAATGGACTAAATCTCTGAAAATTTATGCAAAACTCAACTAAAGAGTTTGTTTTATAAAAATTGCCTTGGACTTCTCTTCCAGATAATACAGACTAATAAAACCACTGAATATCAAAACATAATTAGGAACAAGTTTGAAAATCTCATCACAATGAACTGAAGAATTTGCAAACTTGTAGGCTAGAATGTATTTCTTTTTTATTAGATATTTCTTCACTTACATTTTAATGTTACCCCCTTTCCTTGTTTCCCTCTGAAAACCCCTATACCATGTATTTCTTAATATGGGGTATTATACATTGTATAAAGTACTCATGTAGATATATAGTGTATCATGATGATAGCCACTCTCATATTCCCCTTTCAGATTCCAAAAGTTCTCTCCCAAATATCTAGTATCTTCTTCTCAACTTCACTTTAATGAGAATTTTGGAGTTTTATATTCTTTAAAACACACAGAAATATCATGAGAATGTACTTTTAGTTAAAGGCCCGGTGTGGGACTGCTTTAGATATTCCACAGCAACTGACCATCATTTCCCTCTTTATCTAGCAGAGTTGTGGTTTTGCCAGATTCGGATTATTTTTACAGTTGTGTGACATTTAGAATTCATGGACCATATCAGGGGACTGTATAAATGCTAGGTTCCTGAGAGGCAGTGTTTGGTAATGGTCATTTCTGTGAGTTCTGAGTCTTGGTCATTTATTGGGATCAGTTGTGTGATTTAAATTGTATTGCTCAAATATGAAACAAGAAAAAAGTAATTAGATATTAGATTCGGCACTCTCTACCTTTCGACCTCTCTAACTCTTTCTCTGTCTCACTGTATCTCTCTGTCTATCTCTCCCTCTCTCTGTCTCTCTCTCTTTGCATCTACCATGCTTTCTTTCCTATCTAGTGTTGGAGGGTTAAAAGTGTAAACAAAGTGGTAGAGAGATGAACCTATAAAAGAATCAGAGATCAGCTACAGTTTGTTTCTCCATGATATCCAATTATTTGTTTCCCATATGTGGACTCATTCACCTGACTATGGATACCCTATACCAGTGTCGTTTTCCATTAGGAAAAGTTAACATCAATGCCTCACTAAGTAATCCTGAATTGTACTTTATCATGATGATCTGAATCCACAGAGTAACACAGGACACAAGAGAATAAACAATGAAGCCTCCTGAACTTTGTCCTGTCTAGGCTTCTGAGAATTATGCTTGGACGCTCCAGCAACCAAAGAATCCTAATTCCAGTTGCTGTTTTTAGCCAGGTTATGTATGTTTGTCATTCAACATGGACCTGCAGAGGAACCATCCTTGGCTGATGTGATGGGAGATAAATTATGCACCTGTGATGTGGTAGCAAATCCCACAGCTCTGTTTATGTCGGTTGTTCTTGGTTAAGTGCAGAACAATCAGGATTCTCTTTATGTGTCTCTCTGTAATAACTCCATTGCTCCTTTGACTCTCTGCTTCAGATGGATTCAAGAGATAAAATTAATTAACTGATGAGAGTAGGAGACTGGAGTTTTCAAAGAATGAAGGTTATTTATTTCTTTGTTTCCAAAATATCAGCCTGGGTCTTTATTTCTTTTTGTAGGATTAAAAGATCAGAACCAAGTGTTTATTATCAATGTCAGATTTGTGTTCTCTGATATCCAAGCTGGATGCAATGATAAGGGCTGGTGTTGCTAAAATACAGGAAAGGGAATTGCCTCCACTTTTTTCTGAAGAATTCTTTTTTTCACACAAGAACTTTCAAATGTAAACAAAGACAAGGCAAATGTTTAGGGGAAGGATTCCAATAAAATCTAAAAACTTTCAGGCTGAATATTAAATCTGGAGTTTTGTGTATGGCATGAAGGAAACCTAGAGCTGAACTCACAAATTTAGGTACATCCACGCTACAACTGCCTGGATGTTTGAAAGACTTTATGTCATGATTGCTATCAGGAATGTATTTTCATTGATAATACACAGTTTTAATATATGTAACTTTCTACATTCTCCATTTCAGATTATTTTTCTATGACAATTTCCTCAAAAAGTAAACAAAACTAAACAAAACAAAACCAAAAATAAAAAGAAAACCCACAACAGTAAAAGCTTTTTCAGATTTTAGTTTTTTTCAGACTTATTTTATTTTTCCAAGGAGACAACACTTACGTTACATGTCTTACAAAATATTCTGTTTCTGTGAAGAGACAACATGAATATGGTAACTGTAATAAAGGAAATCATTAATCTGGACTGGCTTACATTTTCAGAGGTTTAATCCATAATTAGCAGTGTAGTTAGCATAGACATTTGCAGGCAGAGTGCTGGGAAAGCAATTGGTAGTTCCAAATACTAATCAATATGCAACAAAAAGAGACACTGGACCTGGCTAGAATTTGAAACCTCAAAGCTCACTCCCAGAGACACTTCCTCTAAGGTTGCAAGTACCAAGCATTCGAATGTAAGAGCCTGTATGTGTGTGCATTAAAACATGCATGTTATTTTCATAGATGTGTGCAATAGTGTTTTGGGGGAATTTCTACTGTCACTTTTGCCCCCAGATGAATAGTGTAAATTTGTGCCTGCTCTACCTTATTTTAGTTCCTGAAAAAGAGAGTCGAAGACCAGGCATTTTCATTAACATGTTGTAAGGCAGATTTTGAGCTATTTAAACATGACTAGACAGGTAATACCTAGAACAATGCTCCATTTATTGACCTCTTTTGCAGGTTTGCTCTGGCTCATGTGTGTCCTCATGGCTGCTCACTCATGATGAAATCTTCCTGTTCTCTTCAAGTGGTTTCTTTTCTTCTTCTCCTTGTGGTCCCTCTCTACTCTCTTTCATCTCTTTCTTGGACACTTTGACCTTTATCAGAAGCTTTGTCCTATTCTCTTCTGCCCAGCTAGTTGGTTGATCAGATCTTTTATTAACCAATCAGATGTGATGAAAAACAAATTTTACATTACTTAGAAACCAGATATGGAGCCGGGNNTGGTGGCACATGCCTTNAATCCCAGCACTNGGGAGGCAGAGGCAGGCAGATTTCTGAGTTCAAGGCCANCCTGGTNTACAAANTGANTTCCAGGACAGCCAGAGCTATACAGAGAAACCCTGAAAAAAAAAAAAAAACAGATATGGTTGATTATGCCATAGACTGGACAACAACCAGATATCTGGGCTTAGAAATAAACATCTGAATACAAAATCACAAAACCATCTTTGCCCCTTTAAGTCCAATTGAACATTTTTTCTATTATTATATAATACAAATTAATAACAATTATGAAAACTTATCAAATAAATTTTACATTCACAATGTCCACTCCAAATTTATTCAGTACCCTGTGAAATGGTACTATCTTTAATTTAGAGTTCTTACATCCTTTCTATTTTTTGAAAGATTTATTTATTTCATTTATATAAGTACACTGTAGCTATCTTCAGACACACCAGAATAACGCATCAGATCCTATAACAGATGCTTGTCAGCCACAATGTGTTTGTTGGGAATTGAGCTCAGGACCTTTGGAAGAGACATCTCTCCAGCCAGAGTTCTTAAATCCTTTCTATCAAAGCATGCATTTATAACCTAGGAATATCATCTTAGATATAAAATCACATATATATTCACAATCCTACACAATTTAGGTTTAATTGTGAAAATATACTTATCTACTCTTCAACATCATCAGAGGTCTGAGCGGGTCAAAATAATACCTGAGTAGGCAGGAAGTACTTACTGAGCAAGCAGCTTCCAAATCTACAGAAATAACAGAGACACCTGACTGCCTAGAAAATCACCCAAAATTTCTCTGAATAATGTGAATATCTATCTCCTGCATTATGTCCCAGAATATGACAAATCTTTTATGAAGCAGGGATATTGAAGAATCTGCCTATATTCTCATTGCAAAGCTTGGCAGTCAACTTCCATGCATCCCACTTGTCTGGTTTGGACAGCATTCTGTCTGTATATGAAGTAAGGGTGACTTTTGTTTGTTTTTGTAGTGGTTGTTTTTCTGTTTCTTTGTTTTTTGTTTGTATTTTAAGGGTGGTTTGTTTGTTTGTTGGCCACTGCATAGCTGGCCATATATGTAGCAGACATCATAAGGTGGTTCTTTGTTGCTCATTTGAGTAGAATGGAGGAAGGAAAATGAAGTAGAAGCTTTTGTGAACAGACATGTCAGGGTCAGAAAAAGAGTTTCATTAATAAACATCTTTATGTTCCATAGTCTGTAGATCTCTGAGGTTTCTGAAGAGCATCTATCTTTCTATCCACAATATGCTTGACATGCTCATCTCTAGCTATCTAATTTCTACTTAGCATTGAATGCATCTACAGAAGCAAAATGAAGCTTATTATTTAATTAAACTGGTGTCTAACATGATCAATAATTTTGATTCATTGATTACTAATTTTCATTTCTTATTTATCCTAAACTGTTTCTAAGGAAGCTTTCAAAAGGACTAGAAAATAACACTTACTTTTAAGAATTACACAGGTACAATACCTTTAAATATCTTTTCAACCTTTAAAAAGAGTTGAAACATGAAAAATATGCTGTGACAAAATATAATCTTAAATTTTATCAATATTCAAAGTCTATACTAACTAAAATTATTATTCTTATAGATGATCTTGGTTCCAAAGAAGCTCAATAAACAGAGCTTTAACTTATCACTGTTATATCCTTGCCTTTTTTTCATTTATCACTCCCTTTTCCTAGATAGGAGAAAAAGAAAGATAGAGGGAAAAAAAAGAGTAATAAATCCCTGAATATGATATCCCTTACCTTGTTTCTTGCCTGACCAAGACTATTAATTATTCACCCATCAAAACATCAAAAACCACCCCCTATCTATTTGGAAATGAGGCATTGTTCTCTTGAAATTGCTTTTTCCTTTGAAGGGTAGATGTGGGTGTGGATGTGAGATATAGATTTATTTTGGGTTCATAAAGAAAAGTAGGATATTGTCTACTCTTAAGAAAGCTAGCTATAACATTTTTGTCTAGTCTCTATGTGGTGAGAAAGATCAGAGATTGAAAGAAGACCTGATTGAAATAGTCTGAGAGGCTGAACCCACTGGAGTCAGAAACTTTGAAGCTGCATTGGATTCTAAATTTAATGAAACATTTAATGCAAGAGCCTCAGGTTTGATGATTCAGAATAAATATATCTTAGCATTTCAGCATCCTGTTAGGATCTCCAAGGGTGAATCTTGTTAGTGCCTCTATATTGTCATTGCTGTCTGTAAGCATGTAAACTTTCAAAGGTAATATACTTTTGATTGTTAGCATATGTATGGAATGTGTGGGGTGCATAATCAGCTAATGATTCTCTGCTCTCTCTCTTTGATCAGGTAAGGTACCTTGTTTCTTTTATAAGTTGGTTTGGACTATATAAACAAACTCTAATATAAATTATTATCTCTGTCACTTGAAAGGACGGCATGATGATCCTTGAGGATCCTGTTACAAACAAGATTTATTGACTATGCTTAGTTGAAGTCCCTTAGATTGAGAAATTTTCATTTCTCAGCAAGTCTCAAAGCAGTGCCCATGTAGAAGGATCATCATTACATGTTAACTGTTCTGTTAATCTTCTGGTTTTCTTAAATATCAGCAGTAAGGTTCTTCAGTAGCTCTCCCCAGGTTAAATCTGATTTTTGTTAATTTTAAAGATTCCATAGCTTTTCTTTTCTAGGGTCACAAATACAAACATTTTCTCCAGTGTAACATATTTCCTTCCTTCAATTCTGATGTTATAACCTATATGGAGTGATCTACACCATCAGAACTTTTTAAACTTCAGTATTGTACAACCACTATATTGTATGTCTCACATTTAAAATATATATATATATATATATATATATATATATATATATATATATATATTGTTTTATAACCACATCTTTTAATGTTGTCTTAGATCTCTACAACTGATAGTTTCACAGGTTTATGAGATTGGCCAGGAACAAGATTTCTATCATAATGTCTAAAAAACTGTTCTGTCTTATTGGATGTGTATGCTAAAGCATCATAAGCTGTAAACTACAAATGTATTTCCAAGATATCTATCATCGCTAATCAATGTGCAATCTCAGAATCAGTCTATTCAGAACTCAAAACAAAAGCTCATTGCATTTCTGAATGTGTACAGTAGAATAATATATCAACATGTATTCCTATTTTAAATTTTCAAACTCTATCAAATTTAACAACTATCTCATATTTGAAATTGTTCTAAATTGTGACTATATTAAACTTCTGTCCATTATTTGGGTGCAAATAACTGTATTTTTAATTCAGTATATTGCTTATCTATGGGTTGTCAATCTAATTTCTCAAGATTTTTATATTTTTCAATAAGAAATTAAAAATGCTACTATTATTTTAGCTTCCACATTAGATTCTTAGAAGATTCTTTATTCTGATGTCAAGAACCATCTAAATTCTCTTTTATGGCCGTCAATCTAGGATTTCATTTTTTAATCTTCTCTTTCTCTTAGTCTGTTTAATTCTTGTCTCTCTTAAAGAGGATATATAAAACTATATTCACTACTGAATATATAATTGTTTTTATATTGCCGGTTAAAAAATAACCAAAAACACAGAAAAAACAACCAACCAACCAAACAACAACAACAAAAATAAAAAAATAAAAACCAAAACCAAATCAAACCAAACCAAACCAAAACAAAAAACTAGAGGAAGTCCAAATGCCTTCCTTTACAGTGTTTTCCATTTCTTAATATGGAAAATATTTTCATTTTAAATCTAATTCTCTCTTTTCTATAAGACTTTATTTTTATATTTCTGTCCCTTCTTTTTTCTTTTCTTTTTGCTTTTTATTATTTTTCTTAATCACTTTCTACAGTCCAATTATTGTCTCCTTCCCAATCCATCCTCCAACAGTTCCTCATCCCATTACTCCCACCCACATCTCCAAGAATATTTCCCCACACCATCCCCACTACAGCAGACCTCTGCACTACCTGGGGCCCCAAGTCTCTGGAGGATTTGATGCATCTTCTCTCACTGAGGCCTGACCAGGAAGTCCTACGCTGTATGCCTATCAGAAGCCTCATATCAACTATGGTATGCTTCCTGGTAGGTGACATGGTGGTTGAGAGACCTTGAGGTCCAAGTTGGTTGAGGTAGCTGGTCTTCCTATGGGTTCGCCCTTCTCCTCAGTCATTTTCCAGCCTTTCCCTAGTTCAACCACAGGGGACCCAGGCTTCTGTCTATTGTTTGTGTATAAGTATCTCTATCTGACTCTTTCAGTTCCTTGTTGGGCCTCTCTGAGGGCAGCCTTGCTAGGTGCATCTCTATATACACACCATAGTATCAAAAATACTTACAGGCCATGGAGCTGGTCATTGGACAACCTTTGCCTTAGACTCTTGTCCATTTTTGTCCCTGAAGTTCTCCTAGACACTAATAATTCTGGGCGAGAATCTTTGTCTGTTGAATGGCAAAACTATCCCTCCAATTGATGCCTGATCTTTCTACTGTAGGTGGACTCTACAAGTTCTCTCTCCCCACTGTTGGTCATTTCATATATAGGACTTTTAGTCCTAAATATCTGTTTCCTCGCAGGTCTCTGGTACATTATAGAAGTTCCTCCCACCTTCTACCTTCTGAGGTGTCTACTGACTTATTTATTTATTTATTTATTTATTTATTTATTTATTTATTTATTTATTTATTTGCTGGTCCTTGGGGCTTTAATCCTTTTTATCCCGCCAATGCCTGCTCATGTTCCTCCTTTCCCCTCCCTCTTCCACCAATGTCCCTCTCTTCTTCTGAACATTGTGAATGTTTTCTTCTCCCTCTCAAGTGGGATTTAGACATTCTTATTTGGGTCCTTCAGATTGTTAACTGTCTTAAGTTCTGTGGATAATATCCTAAGAATTCTGAGCGAAAGTCCAGAGTTCAAATCCCAGCAACCACATGGTAGCTCACAAACATCCATAACAAGATCTGACTCCTTCTTCTGGAGGGTCTGAAGACAACTACAGTGTACCTACATATAATAAATAAATAAATCTTTAAAAAAAATTCTGTATATTTTGGCTATTATTAACTTGTTAGTGAATACATACAATGAGTATTTTCTTATGTCTGAGGTATCTAACTCAGGATATTTTATTGTTCCATCCATTGGACTTCAAAACTCAGGATGTCCCCATACTTTTTTAAAAATTTAATTTTATTTGTAATTCATCTTTTTACACTCAATATTCCATTCCCCACCACTACCCATCCACCTTCTGACTGCTTCACATCCCACATTTCATCCCTACCTCACTAAGTGTCCATGTGGATGTCTCCAACCCCCACCCCACATGACCTCTAAACTCCCTGCGGCCTCCAGTCTCTTGAGGGTTAGGTGTATCTTCTCTGAATAAACACAGACCTGGTTGTCCTCTATGGTATGTGTGTTGGGCACCTCATAATGCTGGTGTATATGGTTTGATTTGTGCTCTAGTGTTTGAAAAATCTTGGGGGTTCAGATTAATTAAGACTGCTGGTCCTCCTACAGGATTGCTGCCCTTCTCCTTAGCTTCTTTCAGCCTTCCCTAATTCAACAATAGGGGTCAGATGCTTCTTTCCATGTAAATAACTGCATAGGATTCTTTTAGCTGCTTGCTTGTTCTTTTAAAGGGCAGTCATGATAGAATCCATTTTGTGAGCTCTCCATAGCCTCAGTAATATTGTCAGGACTTGGGTCTTCTCCTCGAGCTGGATCCCACTTTGAGCCTGGACCTGGACCTTCTTTTCTTCAGGTTCCTCTCCAGTTCCATCCCTGTAATTCTTTTAGACAGAAACAAGTATGTGTCAGAGGTCTGACTGTGGGATGGCAGCCCCATCCCTCACTTGATATCTTGTTTTTCTGCTGGAGGTGGGCTCTATAAGTTCCCTCTCCCTACTGTCAGGCATTTCATCCTAGGTCCCTCCCTTTGATTCCTGGGAGTCTCTCACTTTCCAGTTCTCTGTTGCATTCTGTGGGGTCCAATAAACCTCCTATTTCCTGAGGTTGGCTGTTTACATTCATTCTGCTGGCCCTCAGGGTTTCAGAACAATTTCCCTCAACCAATACCAGATCAGGTTCCCTTCTCCCCTCTCCACTGTCCCCCATCCAATCCTATTTCCCATCTAAATCCCTTCCTCCATCCAACCTTGTGATTGCTTTCTTCTCTCTCCCAATGTAATAGTATGTGAAAGCTTTCTTCTCTCTCCCTAAGTAGTAGTCCTACGTGTATATGAATCACAATTTCTGTATCCATTCCTCTGTTGTGAGAGATCAGGATTTTTTCCAGCTTCTGAGTATCACAAGTAATGCCACTATGAACATAATGGAAAATGTGCCCCTGTGGCTTTGTGGGATCTCTTCTATGTATATGTGCAAGAGTGGTATAGCTACATCTTCAGGTAGATTTATTTCCAATATTCTGAGGAACCTCCAGATTGATTTCCATAGTACTTGAACCAATTTCTAATCCCACCAGCAATTCTTGNCACATGTGCTGTCGCCTGAGTTTTTGAACTTAACCAGTCTGATTGTTGTAAGGTGGAATCTCAGGGTCATTTTGATTTGTATTTCCCTGATGACTAAGGACTTTGAACATTTCTTTAAGTGCTTCAAGTTCACTTGGGATTCTTCTGTTGTGAATTCTCTGTTTAGTTCTATACCCCATTTTTTTGACTAGCTTGTTTGATTTTTCAGGGGTTATCTTCTTGAGTTCTTTATATATTTTGGCTATTAGCTACCTATTAGTGCAAAAATACTCGATAAAATTATGACAAACTGAATCCAAGAACACATCAAAACCATGTGTCACTACAATCAAATAGGCTTCATTGCAGGGCTGAAAGGTTGATTCAATATATGAAACTCCATTAATGTATTCCAGTATAAAAAAAAAAAAACAAAGAAAATAATCATATGATCATATCCTTAGATGCTACAAAGCATTTTACAAAATAAAAATCCTGTCATGTTAAATGCATTGGAGAAATCGGGAATCAAAAACCATACATAGACATAATCAAAGCAACACAAAATAAACCAATAGCCAATATCAAATTAAATGGAGAGATAATTGGAGCAATCCCACTAAATCAGGGATAAGACAAGGATACACACTCTCCCAGTGTATAATCAATGTAATACCAAAAGTCCTAGCAGGAGCAATTATGCAAAAATTGGAGATCAAAGTGATAATAGTTGGCAAAGAATTCAAGATATTGCTATTTGCAGATGACATGATAGTATATGTAAACAATGCAAAAATTCTACCAGAGAACTTACATATCTGATGAACAACTTCATCAAAGTTGCCAGATATCAATTTAACTCAAATGAATCTATAGCCTTCCTCTATACAAATGTTAAATTGGTGGAGAATAAAATCAGTGAAATAATACCTTTCACAGTAGTCCCAAATAATATAAAATATCTTGGGTTAACTCCAACCAAACAAGTGAAAGAACTGGATGATAATAACTTCAATTCTCTCAAGATATAAATCAAAAAAGACCTCAGAAAATGGAGAAATCTCCCATGCTCCTGGATTGGTAGAATTGGCATACTACAAAAGGGACATCCTACCAAAAGAATTCAACAGATTTAATTCAATCTCCATCAAAATTCCAACTCAATTATTCAAATAAATGGAAATAGCAATTCTAAATTTCATGTGGAAAAAAAATTCCACGATATCAAAAAACCATTATTAACAACAACAACAAAAAAGAATTTCTGGAAGAATCATCATCTCTAACCTCAAGTTATACAATAGAGCGATAGTGATAAAAAACTGCATGGTATTTGTACAGAGACAGACAAACTGATCAGTTGAATAGAATTGAACACCTGTTAATAAAACCTAACATTTACAGACACTTGATTTTGACAATAAAGCTGGACATATACAATGGAGAAAGGAAAGCATCTTCAATAAATTGTGCTGGTCTAACTGGCAGTTTTTATGAAGATATATGAAAATAGATCCATCTTTGTCACCTTCCACAAAGCCCAAGTCTATGTGGATCAAAGGCCTCAATATAAAACCGGATGCATGGAATTTAATAGAAGGGAAAGTGGGAAAGAGCCTCAAACATGTATGCATGGGGAAATTTCCTAATTTTTCAAGACAAGAATTGATAAATAAAAGTCATGAAACTTAAAAGCTTCTGCAAGGCAAAGAACATTGTCGTTAGGACAAAATCACAACCTACCAATTGGGAATAAAATCTTCAATGACCCCACATCAATTAGAGGACTTATATCCTAATTATATAAAGAACTCTCCTTTCTTTGGAGACTGTATTTTTATATATTCAAACTGTGTATTTCTATGACTGTGTATGGTTTGTCTCTTCAGCCGTTATGTACCTTTTAAATACTTTTATCTATTTTTTTTTCTTCACATTTTTCCTTTCTGTATTCTCATACTTAATTCTTTTGAAATATTTTTCCAACCTTTCAGTTTATATATTCTTTTCTAAAGGACTTTATTTTATTTCAAACTGCTTATAGGTCTTTGATCTTCTATATCAACTCTCCATTTTTTGTAGCATTTAAGCATACTTCCAAACATTACATCTCATCAGAAGTTCATTTGTGCTAAGTTTATTTCTGAGTCATTCTTTGTCCCCTTGTGGCTCAGCTCAAACATCTCCCTGTGACTAGCCCCATCCCAGTACATCAGTTCACAGTGCAGCGGCTTTTCAGATACTCTGTGAGCACTTTGCAGGCAGGGAAGGTGGTAAAAACAGTTGCATCAGGCTGGGGACTGTATTTGAAGTCATGTGAGGGTTAAGCTTCCAACAAGGCACCAGCTTGCACCCAACATGTCAACCCCAGGTGTTGTCTACCTTTCTGGGCTGTGGTATTGTTTACTGTCATTCCATCCTGTTTTGTCTAAAATGCACAAGTCTGAACCAATGTCACCAGGTTATGCCAGCTCTATATGGGCTACTAAGGCCAGTAGCACATCTCACCCTAGGCATGATCATGACAGACATATACATGCAAATAGTGGGAGGTGGGTGGGCACCCAACTCAGAGAAGCAACACTGCCAAGACTACCATACATTCAGTTCATTCTGGAGAGCTAAGCAATGCTTGGAAAAACCACCACTGCAAGCAAGAGCTAAAGCATTTCAGCAGTCACAACTCAGTGCCACCTCTAGTTACTAGAAAACCATTTAAAGCACCCCATCTCTCATCATTCTCTCATCATCTTTTTCCTGAAGGGACAGAGCTAGAAAGCTGCTCTGTCCCCAGGAGAACTTGTTTGTATCTTTCACCTGGGACATTTCAGGCTCTAATCCTTCTGAAGTGGAAATTTCTGGATATATCTGTGGGAACAAAAAAGGGGGGCTGGGGAGCCCTGTGGAAATGTGGGGAGAAAGGGGGGCCTAACATCTGGCCAGAGTTCCGGTGATCTGGGCAAGTGGACACAGACAGAGCTGCTAGACCTTTCCACAAGGGCCTGGTGAGCATGCAAGTCTCTGACCCACTCGGCGGGGGTGGGGAGTGGAGAAGGGCCCACACAGGGACCCCGGAGCTATCTTGCTAAAGCCCTGGGGTTGTAGGAGAGAGGGATAAGGGAAGAGGTTCCCAACACCTGGCTACAGTGGCACAGTGGATCTTGATGGAGCAGAGACTCTCTTATGTTTTAAGAGCTTTATTGTAGAAATGCAGGGAGAGAGAGAGGAGAGAGAGAGAGAGAGAGAGAGAGAGAGAGAGAGAGAGAGGAGAGAGAGACTGAAGGCTAGAGAGAAAGTAAGAGGGAGAGAGCAGAGGAGAGGAGGAGGCAAAGAGAAAGGAGAAAGGAGAAAAGACAAAGAGTGGTGAGAGAGGAGAAAGAGGGAGAGTGGGAAGTAAGAGAGTAAGGTGTGAGATGAACATCCCTTTTTATGCTTGTCACTGTTGCTAGGTAACTGGGGAGGAGTTTAACCAGAAGATCAGAAGCTTGGGCCATTGCTTACATGACTCTGACCATGCTTCTCTTGTGGGGGCTGTGGGAGGGGTACCTTAGGCAGGGGCTGGAGTTCCAGGAACATGAGGTAATGCCTACCATGGCATGTAGGTGAATTATGACTATTGGGGTTCAGACCTCAGCTCAACTGGATACCAATCTGCAATTCCCCACAAATATCAGATAATGGAGACTCATGTGGGGTCTTTATTTAGAAATATTCACATGGTACTTTGTTAAGACAGACTCACATGGTGCATTGCTGAGACAAGACCCATCTTGGGACATGTGATGCTTGGATTAAGTATGATTAGGACTCAACAAGCACTAACAGTTAGCAGGTAGCTTTGCAATAATCTATTGCTTCTACAGCATAATCTATACTCCTCTTCACTTCATTGAAAGAACACATCATAAACTGATGTCCCAACAGTTCCTGCTCATTACCTGTGACTTGTACAGATTTGGCAGAGGACAGGTGTATTCTACTCGATCACACCAGCACTTCAGATACATATTTGGTATCCCAGTGCTACAGAGATGGACTGACGGTGTCCCAACAAATGGGGATTGGAATTATACAACGACATACTTCTAAACAGTTATATATTGACTTGTTATATTTAACATCTTTCTCACTGACCTTTGTATGGTGGGCTAGAAGGGTGGAAAAAACATTTGAGAACCCTTATTAAAACTAGATTTTAAAAAATCTGAGCCTGTAGGAGGTATTAAACTTGGAGAAAGCCTAATGGGGTAATTCCGATTTGAATGTGATACTGGAAAATTAGGGTTATGAAGGGTGAGAAGTGTTCCTTAGAAGGTTGGCAAAATAACACTATTAAAGCTGTGGGGTTCTATTACCTAATTCCCAAAATGGAATTTTAGCTTCCTTTCCTGGTTTTCGTGTATGCACTTTTTAAATAGATTTGGGGGAAATATGACAATTTCTTATGTTAGAGAAGATTGGAAAATTGGATAAGAATGTAGAGAGTTTGCAAATAGAGGTAAAACTGCTTCAAAAACAAAAATGAGACAGTGAAAGGAGAACAGTGTTCAGACCTGGTGCCTGATACCAGGAATGTACTGCATGAAGAAAAAGTGAAGAAAAACAGGCTGGGGAGGAAACTGCTACCTTGAACTGTTCCATGCATTTTGAATCCCAGGTTGCCAGAGAATCTTCCTGAAAGTAGGAGTTGAGAAGAGTAGGGAATGATACAAATAAAACCACATAGTATTCAGTGTAGTCCACCACCAGAGGATTTGCTTGGTCCTGCAGATATACTTTCAGCCTCCCAAGTCTTTCTGCACCATATGCCTAATAATGATGTTGCTCCTGACTATAGTGACCTAAACTGGCATCTGATAGAAATGGTAGACCTGAAGCAATTTGAAGAGGCTGCAGTTCGGTATGCCTTATACACTGCGTTTATTAAAGAAATATTGCATACTTCGGCTATGCAGAATAGAGTTGTCACCTACATTAGAAAGCATTGGTATTAGCTGTTCTAAGAGCTGGACAAACATTATAGTGGTTGTCATGGTAAAGGAATGAAACCACAAAAATAAAACAACAAAATATAGCAAGGGGGAATAATTGTTACTGAAGACACACTGCTTGGTGAGCATCATTATGCTGCTTTACAAGAACCGATCTGATCTGATGATGGTATAATTTTTAAAAAACTGTCTTGTTTGACTTTAAGGGCCTGGAATATGACTGAGAGGCCAGTGTTTTCTCTTCTGAATGAAGCTGTAGAGTTAGATGACCACCATTCTTTAAAGATACTGCCTTTCTTCACCATGTTGTTTTAGTTGTCATTGAGGTCTTCTTCTTCTTCCTCTTCCTCTTCCTCTTCCTCTTCCTCTTCCTCTTCCTCTTCCTCTTCCTCTTCCTCTTCCTCTTCCTCTTCCTCTTCCTCTTCTTCTTCT
>NW_018393828.1:6950-10879 GCF_900095145.1 Mus pahari | reverse complement strand
CCTACCTACCTCTCCCTCTCTCTCCCTCCCTCCTTCCCTCCCTCCCTCCCTCCCTCCCTCTCCCCCCTCTCTCTCTCTGTGTGTTCATAAGAATTTGACAATTATTTTTAAAAATTTCAGCAAAGAATTCTATTTGAATTTTGATGAAGATTATTTTCTGAGGCTTTTGAAAAAAGTTATTTTTTCCCTAATACCTTTCTATATTGTATATTAGGTCACTGTTTCTGTGTGTGTATATGTGTGTTTGTGTGTGTGTATGCATGTTTGTGTGCATGTGTGTGTCTACATTTGTGTGAATCTTAATTTTATATCATGCTATTTTGGTGATATCAACTGTAGATGATTTATGGTGGAATAGATTCTTTTTGAATACAAAACCTTATCTTTTAAAAATAAAAAAAATACTTTTGCTTGCTCTCTTTCTCTTTATATTCCCTTGATATATTTCAGTTATCTTAATACTTTACCTCAGATTTAAAGTACTATATTGAGCTGATATTGAGAGAGTGGATTTCTTTCTTATTTTTAATAGAAATGCTTTCAGATACTTTAGATTTAGGATAATGTTGGCAGTGGGCTTCTTGCAAATTATTTTCATTGTGTTGAAAAATTTACTTCATATTTATAATCTCTCCAGTTCCTTAATCACAAAGGGATGTTGGATTTTGTTAGTCATTTTTGCATCCAATGAGGCAATAATATCATTTCTGCCATTTAATCTGTTTTTATGGTAGATTATATTAATGATTGGTTGAAACATATCTGAATTTCTGGAATAAAAGACATTTGATAGCATTGGATAATCTTTTTGACATATTACTGAATTTGGCTTGCAAGTTTTTATTGAAAATATTTGCATCTATGCTATCATGGAATGGGTATATGCCTTTCTTTTTTTGAGCTTTTGTATGGTTTATAATTAGAGAAATAGTGGTTTAATAAAAAGAATTTGTGAATGTTCCTTCAGTTTCTACTTTGCAAAATAGTTTTAGGATCACTGCTATTTATTCTTCTTATAATGTTTGATAGAATTTTTCACTGAATCAATCTAGACCTGACATCCACTCAGTTGTGATATTTACTTCAATTTCAATAGGAATGGTGATTCTGTTTCAATTATTAATTTCATGTAGATTTAATTTTGGTTAATGTATTTCTAATATATTTCTATGTATATATGTCCCTATATATTTATGTATGTCTATCAATGTATCTATGTATCTATCTATCTGTCTGTCTATCATTCTTTCTCTCTCTACTATCTGTAGGAAAGAAAGAGAAAGAGAGAAGAGAAGAACAGAGGGATAGGGATAGAGAGGTCTTTTGTTAAATTTGTCAACTTGTTGAATTTTTCAAAGAATCTATGTTCATTTCATTTGGTGATTTATATTTCTAAAATTTCTACATTATTTCTTGAGGCTAGAGTTTGTTATTAGAATCCCTCCAGTTTTTAAAATATACACACTTACTGCTAAGAACTTTTCTTTTAAATATATGTTCGGCACAACAGATTTTGGCATGTTGTGTTTTCATTTTCATCCAGGTTAAATTTGTTTCATTTCCTTTTTGATTTATGTCTTGACACAGTTTTCATTCAGTAGTGACTTGTTTAGTTTCCATTAGTTTGTTTACTTTCTACCATTCTTATTCTTGTTATCCCGATATAATCCACAGTGATAAGACAGGATATTTCAGTTTTTCTAGATTTGTTAAGATAAGTTTTTGTTCTAATATGCAATTAACTGTAGAGATATTTTCATTGGCTGAAGATAAAGTGAATTATTTTAGTAATTGGGTTAAATTATCTTAATGCGTTTGCTAGGTTCTTTTGATTTATGATGTTTCTTAATATCAGAGTTTTTCTGTTTAATTTTTGTCTGGATGTTCTTTCTATTGGTAAAAGTAGGGTATTGAAATCACACATTATTACTCAGTCTGGATGTTTTAATGAAAATGAAATCAACAAGCTTATAGGGAATGGCATTATTTGGAAGGATTAGGAAGTGTGGCTTTGTTGGAGAATATGTGGCCTTGGGATTAGATGGGCACCACTGTGGACTTTAAGGTTTCTGAAACTGAATCTGAAATCAGTGACTTACTCTCTTTTCCTGCTGCCTCCTGTAGAAGTCTTAGCCATCAGTACTAGGTTGACCTGTGTTCAACCAGGATTCCTACCATGACCATAATCGACTAAATCTCTGAAGTGTAAGACAGCGCCTATTCCTTTGTAAGAGTTTCTGTGTTCATGGTCTCTCTTCACAGCAATAGAAAATCTAAGACATTTTGTTAGGAACAACATGCAGCTATTGTGATGTAGTAGTGATTGTATACTGGAAGAGTAGTAGGTAGATTATACTTTCTAATCCAAGCTGTTTGTCTTTGTCTTTTTTATGTGAGATATTACTAGACAAACTTTATTAATTTTTGGTTATTTATTGTTGTTCTATTATTGTTGATTTTTAAATATTTTACCTCTATAACTGGTTTTAGAATTATTTATTTATGCCACCCTCACCTTATCCAGCCTTTCCACCTCATCTTTCCCAAGTGCTTTTCTGACAGCTCTACTCTTTCAGTCTTAAACAGAAACCCTTTGCTTATAAAATCACACAAATGGGATAAACTTCAGGTTTTCAAATAGAATGAAACTCAATGACTCTACACAACAGAAAATTATGAGAACCAACTTTATTATGCTATAAATCATTTGTTAGCAATGATTTACTATGATAATTGGTGCCAAGTATAAGATATAATTGAAAATATGAATTCTGCCCTCAAGAAACTTAGTGCTCATGAATCCCAGCTCTTATTCAGTTTGAGAACCCATTCCAGGTGCGTTTTTAAAATACATGAAGTATAGTTATCTACGTTGTTATGATTATTGTGTTCCAAAAGGTGTTATTAAAAGGTGAAATACATAATCTTTATTTATATCACTCATAAATCCATAACTGAAACATTACTGTACCATAAGACAGATTAGCATGAACAAATTGAGCTTATTAATGTGAGCTGCTCTCATTCTATTCCAGGACAGTAACTCACTCCCAGAGAAAATTCCCTCAAATAGGGTCTTAAGTGCCTTCCTCAAGTACTAATTTAAGAAAGAAAGAGCAATAAATCCTAGATTGTAACAATCAAAGGAAGAAGCTAACAATTCTAAAGAGTATAATGGGTAGATAATCTGATTATAGACTCCAGTAACTCCTGCTGTTCCTGTGTTGTTAAGTGGTTCATTCCACAGAGGAGGCTTATATATAGGAAAGGCTCGAGAACCTCTGCATTTTATACTATTTTAGCTTTACAATCTTCAATACTATTTTTGCTTTCCTTCAGAATAACTAAATTTCATGTTAAACTTATTCTCAGTTAAATGATGCTTACTCCTAGAATTCTTTATTCCACTTTACAAATGTCTATAGTTACTTAGTAGTATTTGTGGGAACATGTGTCACTAGAAATTTAGTCAAAATCCAATATATGAGTCCTTGAAAGTAAGTGAGCAGTGGTCTTCTTTGAAGATGGCCTGATTTCCCTTGGTATTGTCATAATACCTTTCAAATAATGCAGTCACACAGGAGGTTCAATTTTTAAAATAACTAAGTGTTTTCTCAAGGTTTCAGCTGATGGTTTATGTCAACATGACATTTGTTAATCAAACAATGAACATGGACTTTTATGATGGGTGTAAAGAAATATTATGATAGTTTCAGACTGTAGAAAAACTGATGAAGAAAAAAATGCTCAAAGATGCTCTTAATAAGAAGCAATATTTGTAAAAAAAATTATGATGCAGATGATAGCATTTCATTCCATATGATAGAAATATAGCAGGCAAGAGGATATATGTATAGCAAACCATCAGTGTTGTGCTTATTGCCTACTTGATTTGTGTCTCATATCATACTAAAAATCAGTTCTGAATG
>NW_018393828.1:2634-6360 GCF_900095145.1 Mus pahari | reverse complement strand
ATATATATATATATATATATATATATATATATATATATATATATATGTGTGTGTGTGTGTGTTATCCTTGGATCTCTTCTGTCAGTTCTACATGGAATTAGCAATGTGACCTAGAGTCCTGCTTGTGAAGGAAGAAAAGAGAAGAGTCTGGCCACTTCATTCATATATATATATATATATATATATATATATATATATATATATATATTCTTTGTTTGTTTTTTAGTTAAACATTGAAGACATAAAAATAAAACTGAAACTCAATGGAAACAGGTAAATCCATAGATGTGTGCAAAGCATAACACCATAACATTCTTAGATGTACTACTCCTAGGAAGTGGAACATAGCTGAAGTGAACTTGAGCAGTGATGCTTAATAATATGATCAATAATCAGATATANCTAATAAATGATTATGACTTTTCAAGTTTTAAATGAATACAGATAACATTTCTTGAGACTCGATTATGGGGTAATTTTCTGCACAAAGTTATTTTTNTCTCTCTCCTAGGCTACTTATTAGTTTCCTGATAACTGTCCTCTTACTATCACGAGAATGTAGAAGAAAATATAAGCTACAGTTCAACTATGAGAAGGAACATTTGTTTTTTTGTGGTTTCTTTTGTTGTTGTTGTTGTTGTTTTTTGGTTTTTGGTTTTTGGTTTCTGGTTTTTGGTTTTTGGTTTATTCAATGTGCGAAATAGCTTGATTAATATAATTTCCAGTACAATGCACCTTTTACATCATTGTGTGATTTCATTTTTTTCTTTAGTGCTAAATAGAACCAATTATATGCACATCACATCTAAAGGATAAGTGAATCTTTTTATGTATATTGAGGCTGATTCGTTCACTTGCTATAATGAACAGAGGAGGAATAAACAGGGATGACCAAATGTCTCTGTGATATTGTGGAGTTCTTTGAGTACATTCCCAGAAGTACTGTAGTTGAAGAATAATGAAAGTTTTATTTTTACCTTTTAAGAAAACTTCACATTGATTTCCATAGCAGCTGTACCTGCTTACATTTCCACCAACAGTCATTTAGCATTTCACTTTCCCATCATTTGTTGTCATTTGTATTCTTGATGTCGGCCATTTCCACTGACCTGAGATGGAATTTCAAAGTACTTTTATTTAGCAATTTTCTCATAGATAAGTATGTTGAACATATATATATATATATATATATATATATATATATATATATATATATATATATAAATCATTTATGTTTCTTTTGAGAAATTTGTATTCAGTAACATAGCCCACTTGCAATAACTTTTATTAGATTTGTTCTTGGAGAATTTCATACATGTATAATGTATTCTGATTAAGCTTACCCTCGAACTTTTCATATCTCTTTTCCATCCATTCTTTTTTCTGCAAATCGTTTTCCACATTTATGTATTTTTATCTTGTGACCTACTAAGCTTAACAAGAAAAACTATGTGAACTGGAGTTTGGAATTTCGCGTTTGAGCCTGGAGGACTCACAGGGAATATACAAATGTGGTGAATAACACAACTGAAGACAGAAACTTCTGCTCTTACAATAATCTATTAGCCAACAAAAATTCAAAAAGGAGAAAAAGATCCTGTGGAATCTTCTCCAGTCATTAATTGACTGTCAAAATGTCCAGTCGTGTGTAGCTCTAGTCCATGTAGCCATAGTGCCTGAGAGAATCCAATGGTTGTGTCATGCCCAGGAGATATAATGCCATAGCCCTTTTCCCTAACTTTTGCTCATACAGGCACAGTGTTCACCGAGTTTCAGAGAAAACTGTACAAACATATTTCACTATTATTGACCGGCAGTTTATTTATGACTTTAACTCTAATACTATTTGTTTTAGAAATTTTGATGTACCTGTGTTTGTAGAATATATATCTATAATAGTAATGTTCTCTTAAGTACCATCCAGGAAATTTTATTTTTAGATTTACATTATCAGACTTGGAAATTATTTATTGCTGTTGTACCAGAGTCAAAAAAACTCATTCAAAATGTTTCATAGAGTATGATTAATGTCGATGTATATAAAGTAAGGAAAAGTACCTAAAACTTTCTGCAGTATTTCAGGAAATGGTATTTAAAGTCATTTTTTGGAATGGTTTTGGGCTAAAGTCTATTTGTCAGATTTTAGAAAAGTGATTTTTCTCCTCGTTTCTTAGGTAAATTTCCATACCTTTCCTTTTTACATTCCTTGTGGCCAAATACAATGTTTGTTTGTTTTTTCCCTGAATCAAGTGCAATTTTTTAGTCAAGAAGAAGATGCATTTTTTCCATTAATCCAATCTGTTCATTTGTGTCTTGTAAATGTTAAATTTTTATTTATTCATCCCTCTGCCTGTGTATGTATGTATGTATGTATGTATGTATGTTATTCAATACTGGTTTGTATTCCTACTATGTTGAATAATTTTTTTCTTTCTCAGTCTGAACAATACTTCAAGCATCTTGGATAGGGAAGACTAAGTAGTTATCACTTCTTTCAGCATGTTATCATCATGGAATGTTTTCCTTTATCCTTCAAGAATGACTAATAGCTTTGTTGGTATAGTCTGTCTTAGTAGTTTATATCTTTTCAAACTCCATTTTGCCCTTTCAAAATTCTGTTGAGAGATCTAATGTTATTCTGATGGGCCTGACTTTATATGTGATTTGTTTGTTCAATATAATTTACTTGTTCTTAGTATTCAGCAAAAATTTAAATATTTTGTGGCAAGGCACTGTGTTTTAGTGATTTCTTCTGTGTGGTATTCTACATGCCTCTGATATTTAAATAGGCATTTTATAATTTAGGAAAATTATATGTTATGATTTTTTATATAGCTCTAGGGATGAAAGAGCTATCCATTTGTTAGAGTATATGAAACCTTTACTTTGGTCGCTTGATTCCCATTGGCTCATAAGCAGTATATAGTGGAGCACACGAATGATTTCAGCATACAGGAGAATACCAGTTGTTCAAGGTTATCCTTAGCTATATACCAATTTGCATCCAGCCTGGGATGCATGAAACTCTTCTGTGATTATTGTTCTTTATTAAAGTTTAGACATTAATCATTTTCATAGTGTGACTTAGGTACTGAGAATCTGAGCAGCTCACTAAACTTTCTGTGTTACCCAGCAATTTTTCAGGTGAATAAATTATTCCATATCTGTGACCTTCTGGCTTTAAGGCTAGCCTAATATGTGCTTTATCTCCTTCAGTCATTGAGAAGTATGAAATCAAGGTTCATTTGCCTCAGTACTGGGTACTAAAATTCTAGCCAGAATATCCTTTAAAGGGAAAATCAGGAAAAAATGGTATGAGACATGAACAACAAATATGAGAATGGTGAATTACTTCACCAGAGGTCCAGAATTTCATTGAGCCTGGTACTGCGTGAAAAGCATGGTTTGATCCATTGCAAATTTGTTACTTATGTTTCATAATGTCTGTTAGTGTCCATGTGTCTCTGTTTAGTTTCTGTTTCCAGGATCTGTCCATTGGTGAGAGTGGAGTGTTGAAATCTCCTACTATTATTGTGTACAGTGCAATGTGTGCTTTAAGCTTTACTAATGTTTCTTTAATGAATGTGGCTACTCTTGTATTTGGAGNNTAAATATTCAGAATTGAGAGTTCCTCTTGGTAGATTTTAACTTTGATGTGTATGAAGTGCCCCTCCTTGTCTTTTTTGATAACTTTGGGTTGGAAGCCACTTTTATTTGATATTAGAA
>NW_018393828.1:0-1944 GCF_900095145.1 Mus pahari | reverse complement strand
TTCTCATCTACTCCTATTATCTGTAGGATTGGTCTTCTTATTGTGTCCTGGATTTCCTGGATGTTTTGAGTTAGGATTTTTTGCATTTTGCATTTTCTTTGATTGTTGTGCCCATGTTCTCTGTGGAATCTTCTGCAACTGAGATCTTCTCTTCCATCTCTTGTATTCTGTTGCTGATGCTCACATCTATGGTTCCTGATTTCTTTCCTAGCATTTCTATCTCCATAGTTGTCTCACTGTGGGTTTTCTTTATTGCTTCTACTCCCCTTTTTAGATCTTGGATGGTTTTGTTCAATTCTATCACCGGTTTGGTTGTGTTTTCCTGTGTTTCTTTAAGGACTTCTACCTCTTTAGGAGCTTTCTCCTATATTTCTTTAAGGACTTTTACCTCTTTTGAAGAGTTCTCCTGTATTTCTTTAAGTGATTTATTAATACCCTCCATAAACTGTTCTACCAGCATCATGAGGTATGCTTTTAAATTTGAGTCTTGCTTTTCGGGTGTGTTGGGGCATCCAAGACTGGCTGAGATGGGAGTGCTGGGTTCTGATGATGGTGAGTGGTCTTGGTTTCTGTTAGTAAGACTCCTACATTTGACTTTCACCATCTGGTAATCTCTGGAGTTAGTTGTTATAGTTGTCTCTGGTTGGAGCTTGTTCATCCTGTGATTCTGTTAGCCTCTGCCATCAGTCCTGGGACTCCAGCTCTCTCCTGAGTCTCAGTGATCAGAATACTCTCCACAGGCAAGCTCTCCTCTTGCAGGGAAGATGCACAGAGGCCTGGTGTTCAGATCTGCCTCCTTGCTGAAGATGTAGGCCCCAAATGGGGCCTGTCTCAGAAGATGTGTCGCCTATGCAGTTTGCACACTCACCTGCACAGGCTAGACTCATAGGGACCCTGGACACAATATGTCTATCTCACCTTCTCTGGCATATAGAGCCCTCCTGGGTGGCCACCTTTTCTCTAGCAGGGAAGGTGCCCAGATGTCTGGAGCCTGAAACAGGGTCGGTCCCAGAATCTGGGTTGTTTCTGTTTGTCCCAAAGCTGTGTAGCTTCTGTAGTCCACACACTCGCCTGTGCAGACTGGAGCCTGAGAGAACCAGAACAAAGATGGCTCCCTTACCAGCTCAGGCAGTGAGAGAGCTCCCTGGCAGACTCCTCTGCTCTGGGGGAAGGGATGGTGCCCAGATGTCTGTAGCCAAAACCGGGGTCTGTCCCAGAAGCTGTGTTGCTTCTGCAGTCCACCCTCTCACCAGCAAAGACCTGACCCTGGGCATACCTGAATGAAGATGGCTCCCTTACTAGCTCAGGCAGTGAGAGTGCTCCCGGGAAGACACTTCTCTGGCTGCGATGGTGACAGGATGTCAGAAGCCAGAACCAGCATCTATCCCAGAAGCTGTGTCACTTCTCTAGTCCCATTTGTTGATTCTTGATCTTACAGCACTGGCCATTGCTGTTCTGTTAAGGAATTTTTTTCCCTGTGCCATACCTTCGAGGCTTTTCCCTACTTTCGCCTCTATATATTTCAGTGTCTCTGGTTTTATGTGGAGTTCTTTGATCCACTTAGACTTGAGCTTTGTACAAGGAGATAAGAATGGATCAATTCTCATTCTTCTACATGATAACCACCAGTTGTGCCAGCAGCATTTGTTGAAAATTCTGTCTTTTTTCCACTGGATGGTTTTAGCTCCTTTGTCAAAGATTAGGTAACCATAGGAGTGTGGGTTCATTTCTGGGTCTTCAATTCTGCTCCATTGGTCTACCTGCCTGTCACTGTACCAGTACCAGGCAGCTTTTATCACAATTGCTCTGTAGTACAGCTTAAGGTCAGGCATGGTGATTCCTCCCAAGATTCTTTTATCATTGAGAAGTTTTTGCTATCCAAGGTTTTTTATTATTCCAGATGAATTTGTAAATTGCCCTTTCTAACTCAGTGAAGAATTGAGT
>NW_018393827.1:2163-11207 GCF_900095145.1 Mus pahari | reverse complement strand
TGACTGAGGTGGGAGTGCTAGGTTCTGATGATGGNGAGTGGTCTTGGTTTCTGTTAGTAAGATTCCTATGCTTGCCTTTTGCCATCTGATGATCTCTGGAGTTAGTTGTTATAGTTGTCTCTGGTTGGAGCTTGTTCCTCCTGTGATTCAGTTATTGTCTGTCAGCAGTCCTGGGAGTCCAGCTCTCTCCTTGGTCTCAGTGGTCAGATTACTCTCTGCAGGGAAGCTCTCCTCTGTCAGGGAAGGTGCACAGAGGCCTGGCGTTTAGATCTGCCTCCTTGCTGAAGGTGTAGGCCCAAAACAAGGCCTGTCCCAGTTGTGTTGCCTTTGCAGTTTACACATTCACCTGCACAGACTAGACACCGAGGGACCCTGGACACAACATGAACTCTCTCACCTGCTCTGTCAGACAGAGGCCTCACAGGTGGTCACCTTTCCCCAGGCGAGGAAGGTGCCCAAATTTCTGGAGCCTGAAACTGGCTCTGTCCCAGAAGCTAGGTTGCTTCTGTCTGTCTTAAAGCTGTGCAGCTTCTGTGGTCCACACTCTTACCAGTTCAGACTGGAGTCTAGGCGAACCAGATCAAAGATGACTCCCCAACCAGCTCAGGCAGTAAGAGCCCTCCAGGGCAGACACCTCTCCTCTGGCGGGGAAGTTGCTCATATGTGTAGAGGCAGAAAAGGTATCTTTCCCAGAAGTTGTGTCGCTTATTCTGGCCTCCCTCTCCCTGCAACTCACCAGAACAAAGATGGCTCTCCTACCAGCTCAGGCCTTGAGAACCCTCCTGGGCAGACACCCCTTCTTGGGCAGGAAAGGTGCTGGATGACTGGAGTGAGAATCAGGATCTTTCCCAGAAGCTATATCACCTCCACAGGCCGCCCTCTCTCTGACAATCACTGGAGCAAAGATGGCTCTCCTACCAGCTCAGGCAGTGAGAACTCTCCAGGGCGAATACCTCTCCTCCAGAGGGGAAAGTGCCAGATGTCTGGAGCCAGAAATGGAGTGTGTCCCAGCAGATGTGTCACCTCTGCAGGCTGCGCTCTCCCCACAGTGCACCTGAGCAAAAATCTAAATGTTTGTCGGTAGCTTCTAAAAAGTCCTAAAAACTTTCTAGCTCTTTCTGAGGGTTAAAAGCTACTAACTTAGGTGATTAACACCTGTAGCCTAAGAGTGGGGGAAGAAGTAATGGATTAACAGTTAGAGACTTTTCTCTTTTATCCTAATGCCTCTTGCTTGTCAGGCTATGGGGGAGTTCTGAGCAGTAAACTTCTGTTGAACCAGGAGAAAATAATCACACTTGCACAAGGAAAAAACTTCTACACAAGTAAATATGGATTAAACTCACATATACAGATTCATGCATACAAATTCCTTTAATCGCCATTCTGGGCCCAGCTTACATGCATCCTCATAATTGCATACTTACACATACATTCAAACTTACATATGCATTTGCAGCAAAAGACCAAGCATCAGTGCAGAAATAACTAACTCATTCTGGGTGAAGAGTGATTTCCAAGCATTATTGCATAGAGAAAAGCCAAAGTTTCTACCCTTGAGTGCTAAATGAATTAAACCCAAGTCTGTAAGAAGAGAGCATTGTACTGTTTAATAAGACTGAAGTTACCTTGCTCTTAGGAGAAGACCTGCTCTGCCCCATGGTAAGGAGAAGCCTGCCTGCTCCTTCTGCTCTCTCTGCAGCTTCTTTTTACCTCTTTCTCTCAGCATTCTGCATATTGCTGTCTTAGTTTCTTTAATTGAATTATAATTTCTTTTTTTAGGATTTATTTATTATTATATCTTAGTACACTGTAGCTGTCTTCAAATGCACCAGAAGAGGGCATCAGATCTCATTACAGATGGTTGTGAGCCACCATGTGGTTGCTGGGATTTGAACTCAATACCTTTGGAAGAGCAGTCGGTGCTCTTAACCACTGAGCCATCTCTGCAACCCCTGAATAATAATTTCTAAGTTTATGGTTTTTGCTTTGTTCGTTTATTGTTTTGAGGACTACTTATTTTCTTCTTAATTTTTTCCTACTTAACGGAGCTTTATTTTGAGTGAAGGTTTTCCTAAGAGAACATGAACATGCACAAACACTGCCTTGGAAAAACACTTGGGCTTGGACCTTCATGACACTCTGAGCTCAAGAGTATTAGTATGTACAGTACTTTTTCTCAAACATTGAAAAATGATTTGGTCCTCTTTTTTGGGTGATTACAAAAATATCACAAGTCTTAGGCTGTACACTTTTGTGAGAGATGGAATTTTGCACAATCTCACTTAATCCTGACAGGAATATTAATCACTAAAGTGAATATCAGATACNGAAAGTTCTTTTACCTCATTCATATGTCAGTCTTATGATTATTACACCCATTGTAGCATTGCTGTTATACTTGTCTCAAACACATTTTATTTCTTTTAACAGTGTCTGTAAATAGCAAGCATATGGTACTAATAACTTAATTCTGTGTGCTTTTATTGTTCCATGATTATTTGTTAATCTGTTGCTGTGACTAAGGAGGATATACTGAAAAGCAAATATGTACAGGATCCATGCCTGACAGCCCATGCTGGCTAGGATTTACAGTAAAGAGAACATCAATCCACTACAAATTTATAGCTACTACAAAAATTAGTGTAGGGTATCCTCGGGAAGTTTGGGCTAGATATGTCTCAGGATCCAGTTATACAACTCTTGGGCATACAAAAAGGACTTTAAATCCTACACAGAGATTGTTGCTCACACATGTACACTTAAGCTCTATTCATAACAGCCAGACATTTGAAACTGCCTTCAAAAATGTCAGTGGATGTATGGATGAAGACAATGTGGTATATTTGCACAATGGGATATTTCTCAGTCATTAAAAAATGAAATCATTAAATTCACTGGTAACTGGGTGGAGTTAGGAAAACATAATCCTGAGTTAAGTCATCCAGACCCCAAAAGATAAATTTGGTATGGTGTATATTCACTTGTATTTGGATATTACCTGTTAAATCATTAATAATCAAGCTACAGTCTACATAGCCACAGAAGTTAGGTATAGAGTTAGGAACTAGGGAGTATATCTTCCTAAGAATGGAAAATACAATAGATAGTTATGGGTGTGTATGGCAGGCACTTGGACAGGAGTATCAAACACAGAGAGAAAGGGAAAAAGAGGGTGAGGGAGGAAATGCAAGAAAGGACAGATAAATCTATGCATCAGTTGAGGGGTGGGATGGAAACCTATAATTGTAGATGCTTCCTAAAATATATGCATAAATGAATGCAACCATTAAAACTGGCAAATAACAGAGGAGACTGAACCCATCTCTGATCACAAAATGAGCCTTCCAGTACCTGTTATAAGTTAACTTAATGGCATTTCACCCTGTAGACTGATGTGTGTGGTACTATAAAGCACACTGAAGAGTTTCCAGAGAATAAAGGCAAATGGTAACCCACAAACCTTTCTATCTACAATAGTGAATTATCTATAAGATACATTGATAAAATGCTGGCGTATAAGTTGTGGGAGTAACCAACCATCCCACAAGATGAAACCTACTCCTGACACTGTTGGATGGTCAAGAACCTGAGACTAGATAGACTAATGATAAAGATTAAAAACTCAGTACTTCTAAGGGGATATAGAAATAAAAATCACTCCATGGAGCATTTCGCAATCTTTGGAGACTAGGGCCTTACTCAGCATCTTCAGAGAAGCTTACACATGCAGTATATGGGAACAAATACAGAGTTTCACAACTGAACGGTGTGCAGAGAATGAAAAAGTTGAAAGCACTCACTCCTAAATGGAGTATCTCTGTCAATTCTCTCCAGTCAGAGATCAAAGATTCCTGCAAAAGAGGAGGCAAAAAGAATGTATAAGAACCAGAGGGGATGGAGGCCAGTAGGGAAATGAATCCTTTGTAACAGAGGAGTCCTAAAGCACATGTGACTTCCCAGAGACTGTTAGGATGCATAGGGCCTGCACAACTGCACCAGATGGGGTCCCAGCACTGAGAAGTGGACACAGTTCCTATCCCTACCCCGAAATAAAAACAAAATGTAAAGTTAGTTTTCCTTAGCAGAATCTCATTCTAAAATCATCATCAACAACAACAACAACAACAAAATCAAACAAAAATATCAATCACACTCCTAATGATACTCAGCTGTGCTTGCAGGTAGGAGCCTATCATAGCTGTCATCTGAGAATCTTCATCCAGCAGCTGATGGGAAAAAAATTAGAGACCCACAACCAAACATTTGGCAGGGATCAGGAAGGTTTGTGGAAGACTCAGAAGGATTGAGGGAGCCAGAAGTGTCAAGGATACTGCAAGAAGACTTACAATGCCAGACCTTATGGAGGCTCAAAGAGTCTGAACTACCATCCAAAGAGCATCTGGCCATAGGCCCCCTACACATGTGTAGCTTGGTCTTCATAGTGGTCCCATAACTGGATCGGGTATTGTCTCTGACTCAGACTCTGTTGTCTGCCTTCAGGTTCCATTGCCCTCGCTGGGCTTCTTTGTCTGGCCTCAATTGGAAAGGATGCACTTAATCCTGAGGCAACCTGGTATGCTAAGGTGGGTACCACGAGGGGCTTTCACTTTTCTGGAAAGAAGGGAGGATGGAATAGGGAAAGGGGTGTTTGAGGATTGGACTGGAAAGAGAGGAGGGAGGTAAACTGGGATCAGGATGTAAAGGTAATATATTAATAAATAAAGAGCAAAAAAACCACAAAGGCATCTTTGGAGGCTGCATGTGTTATATTTTGTCAGGGCATTTTTCTTAACCTTACTGTTCCTTTGCATATATCTTATGGCTTCTTGTTTTTATTTCTTTCTGACATCCCTTGGTGCAGTGTATGAACCTGTTTATCTTTTTATTTATTTGTGTTTCACATGGTTTTTCTTTGGCTGTATTTCTTATGCTTTTAGTGTGTGTGTGTGTGTGTGTGTGTGTGTGTGTGTGTGTGTGTGTGAGTCTGTGTATACATTCAAGTCTGTGTGTGTGTTTGTGTGTCTCCTTTAAGAATTTTTTGGTTTTGTTTTATATTATATTTTATTATGATGATTTAGATGTCAGGCAATTTGTTTTAGCGAGAGACAGGTTGTGGAACTGGAATGGAGGGGAAGTGAGAAGGAACTTGGGGGCATTGGGAAAGGGGAAATCATAATCACAATATATTATATTCGGTCTTAGTCCATTTTTCTTTTGAATAGAATCTACTAATCTTTACGTGTTAGTTTTGTGCCCTGCTACATTGCTGAATATGTTTCTCAGCTCTAAGAGTTCCCTAGTGCAACTTGGAGGGTCATTTTATACACAATTGTATCATCTGAAAATAAAGAAACTGACTTTTACCCTTAATATTTTCTCCCCATGGTCTCCTATAGTAATCTTACTGTTCTTGCTAAGCCTGCCAATACTATATTGGCAAGTCCTGGAGAAAGTGGTCAACCTTTTCTTTTTAGTGAAATTTCCTTGAGTTTCTCTCTAAGTTGATCTTGACTATGGGTGTCCTTTAAAATGCCTTTATTATTTTTTTCTCAGGACCTATTTCAGTAGGGTTGCTGGCCTCTGGCAAAAACATGTGCTGGCTGTTTGATTATTCTTTACATTCTGGCATCTAAGCAACTAGATTTGGGATGATTGTGATCCTAGGTGTTTATATCTTGTATTGTCTTTGTAAGGGGGCGGGGTCCACTCCTTGGTATTGTTGCCTTATCTGAATTTTAGGAGCATATGGTGGGTGTGGGTTTCCTGATATAGATTCTCTCTGTGTCCCTGCCTGGTGTGGACACTCTGGAGTCCCAGAGAGAATGTTTTTCTAGGTGCTATGAGCTAACAAAAATGAATAGGGATAGGCTGGGAAATTGGAGGTGAGAAAATCTGTAGGAGAGAGAGAGGAAAACTGAGTCTGCCCTAAGAGTCTCTGTAGAAGTGGTAGTCCACAGGGGAAGTAGAGAAGGTAGACAGGCCTCTGCAAGCTGTCTGCTGCACAATGGAAATGAAATTGGAGAATTGGAAATGGAGGTCTGGAAGAACAGTGAAGCTCACCTACTTGGTTCTCTCATCAGTGAAGAAACCAAAATATGAATAGCTGTAGAGATATAACTTGGTAGCACAACTGGACTTGTTCCCCAACAGTAGGAAAAAAAATAGTAATAGAAAAACCAATATCATGACCTATTTGTCCCTACGTTCCATTGTTTTCAGGGAAGGATATGGGTATCACCCATTTACAACTAACAGATGCTTAAAATTAGGAAAAGCTCTATACAACTCAACCCACGAAGCTTTTGACAATATTTGTAATTGTATTTCTGTCCTTACTGATGATTCCCTAACACGAACTTTAAACTTCACATAGAAGGAATACTTGCTATATTTAGATTTCCTCTATTAGTCTAACTGATAAATTTTGAAAATAACAAATAGAATAAACTGTGGTTGACAAATGTATAAATTTGTATATTTTTACTGTACTTTATGTAGTCTTTGTTATGCCATAAATGTACAATTTTGCTACACAGTAGCCCTCTCCCTGTGGTATTCAGACCAGATACTGCCCCCATGAGCTATTGACTACAATGTCTGAATCACAGACACTCAGTGTGGTGCCCAGAGTTCTGAGCTATAATCAGCTCTCTGGGGATTCACAGGTCTACTAAGGACTAAAAACCACTGAGCTGGGACAACTAAACCCCAAGACCAGAAAACAATTCACAGCTGTGTGGAAATTTTAGGGACTCCATGTAGCAGGTGACATGGGGTCAGAGTAAATGAAGTAATTTTGTTTAAGTCCACATTTCCATTTCAAATAAGAATAAACCTCCAACTCCATCCCCCCTCCTCAAGAAGACAGCTCACCACATTTGTTCTCTAGGGACATAATGTGATTTAAAAGTCTGTAATCAAGGACAAGAAATATGAGAAATTGTTGATCAGCTTGGAGAGCAAACATACATTACACTTCATCCTGGAATAATTTTCTGAATTTGGATACAGAAAGGTATTTTATGGAAATTCTAACACAACTTTACAAACTTAGTTTGAAAAAGCAAGGCAATCATTATAACAAGGGAACTAGGGAACCTTACTGAAAACAAACTTATTTTAAATTTCATATAAACATAAGAGACCATGTATGAAGACTACTGAATGAGAAAAGTTAACATGTTATATTCTTGCATATGTGACACATTTGTAAACAGTTAAAGCCCTTCTTCAACAGCTCTCAGATATCAACACTATAGACAGCATAAGTAGACATGTTCAATATGATTATTACACTGATCCTGTGTGGTTTTTGATATGTATAAATTACTATAACTTGATGTCAATATTTTTACTTAAACTATGGACACATAATTTTTTTCTATTAAATTGCTTATCTGCAAGCTGATTAAATTATCTGTGTGGATCAAGGGACACCTATTTTAAAAGGACCCAAACATGTGTCCTGTCTCATTTAGATAGATGATCAATAGAATTCATCTTTATCAATTCTCAGTGTATTGGTTTGATTTGACAGATTACTATATTAATATGAAATGAACTAGTTTGATTTTTCAGATTGAAATATTAATGTAAATGAACCGGTATAAAATTTATTATGCATAATAATTATAAATGTTTATCATTTTACCAACCTCAAAGAAAATTACTTTCAAATCAACGAATTTGTAAAGAAGAAAACTGTGAGAAACATAAGTGAGATTTTGATTTGCTCTGATTTCTATTGTGTATATAAGGTGTTGAAGAAATTAAACAGTAGGATGGTATTCTAGAAAGGTTCAAGTTATGATTGAGGTACATAAATCAGGAGACAAGAGGCTTTCCAAAACAAAAGTTGTATCAGATAAAACAATAATTATCTATTTATTTAACAATAATTTATTTTCCTATAGATGGAGGATCTTTCTATGAAGTAAACACTGTTTTTAATTCAGCATTCTGCTGCCACAGATTCTTGGGCTCATT
The DNA here is from genome assembly GCF_900095145.1 of Mus pahari. Taxonomy (NCBI): domain Eukaryota; kingdom Metazoa; phylum Chordata; class Mammalia; order Rodentia; family Muridae; genus Mus; species Mus pahari. The sequence goes on along the minus strand of NW_018393827.1, from coordinate 3,221 downwards.
TTCTAATGTCATAGTTGGCTATAAGATCACTTTAACTACAATCAAATTCCAACATCCTGTCAGGTATTTGAATGTAGGTTTATTCTTTGAGATAATGGTGTGAGGGAGCAGGAGGGAGTTTTTGTTATCATAAGAGAGATGCCATTAAATGAAAAATGCCTCAACATTGAAAAGAATCACCTGAAATTTTATTTTACAATTACATTTATATGCACAAATTTTAAGTAAATTTTAAAATATGTGATGATATTTATTTGTTTTTTATTGCCCAGAACTCACTATTGGCAAAGGAAAAAAAAAACACGAAAAACACACAGGAAACTAACACTCTATTAAATTCTCATCAACCTTCATACACCACCATGCATTATTCAAGGGGATAATGATGGGATGATAGGTTAGTTTAAATCCCTCAAATATCATAAGGACCAAAAATTAAAGCATAATTTCTACTGGAAACATAAATGACTTTAAATGTAGCCATTTGTGGCCACACTAACTGGGTTCCTGAGTGGGAGTCAGGAGCTGTATAGGAGAAAATGGCAAGAGAAATAATGGAGGCCAAAACATATTTCTCTGATCAAGGCCCCAAAGTTTACTAAGAGTCTGTGCTTATATAGGGGAGAGGTCCATCCCCTGCAGATCTATTCTTGGTGTCTGTCTCCAGTCTGTAGGTGATCTGCTTGATGCTGCCTGATGACTATCTCAAGAGCCTCAGCAGGTAGCAGTGTCTTGGAGAAGAGCACTGACAGCACCACTACCGGAAAAAGCCAGTATGTAGTCTATTGATAAAAATTATACACTGCTTATGTATGCCTTTTTTTTCTTAAAATCAAACTTTTCTTCTATTAATTCAAATTAATAAGCAAAAACAAAATTTTCTTAAGTGTTTGTTTAACCGTGTGAGTTTTACTCTTTTATTTACCAAACATGCTTAGTTTTATAATCGCACACAAAAAGAAGAAGAGGAAGAAGAAGAAGAAGAAGAAGAAGAAGAAGAAGAAGAAGAAGAAGAAGAAGAAGAAGAAGAAGAAGAAGAGAAGAAGGAGGAGGAGGAG
>NW_018393827.1:0-2048 GCF_900095145.1 Mus pahari | reverse complement strand
GAAGAAGAAGAAGAAGAAGAAGAAGAAGAAGAAGAAGAAGAAGAAGAAGAAGAAGAAGAAGAAGAAGAAGAAGAAGAAGAAGAAGAAGAGTGGCAGTGGCAGAACAATAGAGCCATCTAGGTCAGAAGGCATCACCCCAGGTGGTCTCATGCTCAGTGCCAACAAAGTCTGAATGAGGCTGCTTGAAGGCTGGAGGATACTTAAATACTTAAATATGCAGTCTTTAATAGTATATCTGCCATTTTCCTCCTTATCTTAAACCANCTCTAGAAATCACCATCTGTCTTTTCAATTCTCTTTGCTTTTGATAAGATCTAATAACTCATGGCTAGCTATAACTGAAGGCAAGTATTATTGATTGCAGTTAAATATGAATAGAATTCAAATAGAAGCTGCTTGTCCCCTAAAATACTCCTTAAAATGAAATTGGATATATAAACTGAGAGTGTCAGGTATTTCCCTTACACAAGTATTTTTCTTATTGATTTCAGTAACTCCTGCACAGTACTTAAAAGCATGTTTTACACTTAATTCTACAGTAACCAGCATCCTCTTGCTATAATGACAGCATTGTTTTCTAAAGAGAATAGCTGTTTGCAGTGGACAACAAAACTGTATTTTAATTCTGGGTCTATTTCCTATAAATTCCTATTTCATTTGCTAACATTGTACCCTGTCTAAGCTAGAAATAAACAACCTAATCTATGATTAAAAACTCATTCCACAGTCTGTTACCAATGGACTATTGATAAATTAAAGACAATGGGTTTCAACTGTGGCTGTGTAGTAGTGCTTTTTCATGGAACAAACCAAACTACATTCCTTGAAAGAACACAATGATGGCCCACTTGTACATTCACCTGTAATAACTGTTTTATGAGTGGATAGTTTATGATCTATGGAGATGAGAAAAATGTGTTCTCACTTGTTTCTGAACAAGTGTGGATGATAGAAAATATATAGAGAGAAACTATTGAAATAAATATTGATAATGCCTCAGTCTCATTCTACTGCATTTATTGTACTGTTTTATTTTCCAGCTGCTACCAAAATTTCTGGTTTCAAAATGATAGTGGAAAATATAACCACAATGAGCAGTTTTCTCCTCATGGGATTCTCTGAAAACCATGAGATGCAAATCTTACAGGCTTTGCTCTTCTTGGTGACATACCTATTTGGCTCAGCAGGGAACTTCATCATTATCACCATCACAACACTGGACCCACAGCTCCAGTCTCCAATGTATTACTTTCTGAAGCACCTTTCCATTCTGGATCTCTCATCCCTCTCTGTCACAGTTCCCCAGTATGTTGACAGTTCCCTGTCACAAAGTGGCTACATTTCATATGGACAGTGCATGCTACAGATATTTTTCTTCACAGGTTTTGCTTGGGGTGAGGTGGCCATTCTCACAGTGATGTCATATGATCAGTATGTAGCTGTTTGTCTTCCACTTCACTATGAAGTCATCATGTGTCCCAGATAGTGTAGGTGGGCTGTGACAGCAGTATGGCTAAGCAGTGTCATTCCAGGAACCTTGTATATAGCAACCATTTTCTCTATCAGATTCTGTAGGGCCAAAATAATCCACCAATTCTTCTGTGATGTTCCCCAGCTGCTCAAGCTCTCCTGCTCTAAGGATTACCTTGTAACAATTGGAGTGGCTGATTTCCTGTCTGCAATGGCCTTTGCCTGCTTCATAGGGATTGTCATCTCCTATGTCCACATATTCTCCACAGTTCTCAGGATACCCTCTGCTGAAAGCAGGTCTAAAGTCTTCTCAACTTGCTTGCCCCACCTTTTTGTTGTTTTGTTGTTTCTTTCTACAGGCATCTTTGCATATCTAAACCCAACCTCAGACTCTCCAACTGCTTTAGAGTTCTTGTTCTCTATCTTTTACACAGTACTACCTCCAACTCTCAACCCTGTTGTTTACAGTCTTAGAAATGAGATGATAAAGAGAGTTGTAAGGAAGTTACTATTGAGTTCAACATTCACTGGTTAGAATCATTTTGCCCTGTTGCTTCTGACTGATTTATTATACACAA
>NW_018393826.1:4189-5412 GCF_900095145.1 Mus pahari | reverse complement strand
TTGTCTAATTGCTCTGGCTAGGACTTCAAGTACTATATTGAATAGGTAAGGAGAAAGTGGGCAGNCTTGTCTAGTCCCTGATTTTAGTGGGATTGTCTCCAGCTTCTCTTCATTCACTTTCATGTTGGCTACTGGTTTGCTGTATATTGCTTTTATTATGTATAGGTATGGGCCTTGAATTCCTGATCTTTCCATGATGTTTTATCATGAATGGGTGTTGGATTTTGTCAAATGCTTTCTCAGCATCTAATGAGATGATCATGTGTTTTTGGTCTTTGAGTTTTTTTTATATAGTGGATTACATTGATGGATTTCCATATATTAAACAATCCCTGCATCCCTGGAATGAAGCCTACTTGGTCATGATGGATGATTGTTTGGATGTGTTCTTGGATTCAGTTTGCAAGGATTTTATTGATTATTTTGCATCAGTATTCTAAGGGAAATTGGTCTGAAGTCCTCTTTCTTCATTGGATCTTTGTGTGGTTTTCATATCAGAGTAATTGTAGCTTCATAGAACGAATTGAGTAGAGTACCTTCTGTTTCTATTTTGTGGAATAGTTTGAGGAGAATGGAATTAGGTCTTCTTTGAAGGTCTGATAGAACTCGGCACTAATCCCATCTGGTCCTGGACTTTTTGGTTGGGAGGCTATTAAAGACAGCTTCTATTTCCTTAGGGGAAATGGGACTGTTAAATTCATTAACCTGATCCTGATTTAACTTAGTTACCTGGTATCTTTCTAGGATGTTTTCCACTTCATCCAAGTTTTCCACTTTTGTTGAGTATAGCCTTTTTAAAAAAGATCTGATGATGTTTTTTATTTCCTCAGGATCCGTTGTTATGTCTCCTTTTTCATTTCTGATTTTGTTAATTAGGTTACTGTCCTTGTGCCCTCTAGTTAGTCTGGCTAAGGGTTTACCTATCTTGTTGATTCTCTCAAAGAACCAGCTCCTGGTTTGGTTGATTCTATGAATAGTACTTTTTGTTTCCACTTGGTTGATTTCAGCCCTACCTTTGATTATTTCCTGCTTTCTACTCCCCTTGGGTGAATTTGCTTCCTTTATTTCTAGAGCTTCTANGTGTGGTGTCAGACTTCTAGTGTATTCTCTCTCTAGTTTCTTTTTNGCAGCACTCAGAGCTTTGAGTTTTCCTCTTAGGACTGCTTTCATTGTGTCCCATAAGTTTGGGTATGATGTGGCTTCATTTTCATTAAACTCTAAAA
>NW_018393826.1:0-1324 GCF_900095145.1 Mus pahari | reverse complement strand
TTTCCTAGGGTTTCTATCTCCAGTGTTGTCTCCTTTTGGGTTTTCTTTATTGTTTCTACTTCCATTTTCAGATCCCGGATGGTTTTGTTCAATCCCATTCCCTGTTTGGTTGTGTTTTCCTGTGATTCTTTAAGGGATTTTTTGTGTTTCTTCTACCTGTTTAGCCGTGTTTCCCTGTAGTTTTTTAAGGACTTCTACCTGTTTGGTAGTGTTCTCCTGTATTTCTTTAAGTGAATTATTAATGCCCTTCTTAATATTTTCTACCACCATCATGAGATATGATTTTAAATCCACATCTTGCTTTTTGGGTGTGTTGGGGTATCCAGGACTCGCTCTGGTGGGCATCTTGGTTTCTGTTAGTAAGATTCTTACGTTTGCCTTTCGCCATCTGGAAATCTCTGGTGTTAATGTTCAAGCTATGTCTGGGTGGAGCTTGATCCTCCTATGATTCTGTTAGCCTCTGTCAGCACTCCTGGGAATCCAACTCTGACCTGAGTCCCAGTGTTCAGCGCACTCTCTGCAGGCTAGTTCTCCTATTGCAGGGCAGGTGTCCAGAAGTCTGGAGCTCTGATCTTCCTTCTGAGTCCTGAGGTCAGAGCCCTCCCTGTAAGCTGACTCTCCTTTGGCAAGGAAGGTGCCCAGGGTTCTGAGTCTCTGCTCTGCCTCCCATGATACCGAGGTGATCCTGAGGAACTGCAGCATGGAGCGTATTCTGAAGTGTTCAGCAGCCTCTACTGAGGTTCAGAAGGAAGATGGCAGGAGTGGCCCTGACCGGTCTGGAACCCAGCCTCTGGTCATGCATTGTTCTTTGTCCCTGTTCCTGCTGGCACAAGATCCTCCTTGAATCTCTGTAACTGATGTTGCTTTCTACTCACCAGTAATCCTGAGGAGATCTTGAGGACCTAAGGTATGGAGAGTATTCTGAAGTGCTCAGCGGCCTCCGCTGGGGTTCAGAAGGAAGAAGGTGGGAGTGGCCCCAACCGGACCAGAACCTCGGCACTTCTTTCTTGGCCTTTTAGGGACATAGTTGTCAAGGCCACTGCCAGAGTAACTAATTCTATCCTACATTTCTTCATCCTTCAAATTTCTGGGATTTCTGATGGCAGTAACCAAGGCTTGGTGTCCTGGTGTGGGATGGTGGACTGTGCATGGAAAGCCTGGTCCACAGTCAAACACAGGCCTTGAACCCCAGAGTCTTGGTGGGTGGTGACTTTTGTCTTCTTGGAATGATAGGAGTTTGGCTACAGCTCCTGTGTCTCTATCTCCTGTTGCAGCTACAGCCTCCCACATTCCCCCAACACCCTGCAGAGAGGTGTGTGGCCAT
>NW_018393825.1:0-3447 GCF_900095145.1 Mus pahari | reverse complement strand
AGCACTCTTTTCTTCTCCAGGATTATTGTAGTTTGACAGTGTTACAAGAGGCACTCTTCTATGAGGAGCTTGTCCCCCTCTGTTGGTTTCATACAATAAATGTGATGACTTTCTGGGTTGTTGGTATGTCTCCATCAGAGCATTCCTACCATCTCTGTACTTGTCTAGTTTCTTAATTCCTCATCACCATAATTAGGTAAATCTCAGAGCTGTGCAGGTCTCATCAATGGGACCCAGAGCACACACATAGTGCTCAGTGTTTGGGAAACAATTGGTATGTAGTGCATTCAGAACACAGCAACTAAGTGAGATATGGAGAACAATGGGATGAGGAGACAGGTTTCTTCTGGAGGCAGGAAAAATGAGGCCCAAGTGAATACCAAAGCGGGCACTATTCAGGAACCATATAATTGTATTTAACCCTTGCTGAATGATTATTTGCAACAAATGAACACTCAGAGACCTGATATCAAAGAGAGAAAGACATATCTATTTCTTCACACTTCCAGAACAATTTATATGTTGCCTAAGAGGAGCTTAACTCCTTATGTAGAAAAATATGTTCAAACAACCAGGGCCCTAAATCTGTTCATCTGGAGGTAAAAGTAGACACTGTCACCTGGTTTCCTGTGACAGGTCCCCACAGGGGATGCCCAATCTTCATGTGCTGTGTAGTTTCTTTAAGATAGTGAGGTGACTCACAGCAGGATGAGGAGAAGATGATGTTCTCTATGGAACTTGTCAGTCTTCTTAATCACTTTTCAGTTAATCTCTTTGACATCCAGGCCAGCCAAAGTCTCTGGACCTAATGTCCGGGGGCTGTGCTTCACTGCCTTGTTATGGGTTTTATCGTCATCTCTAGAGCCCCTACAGTGCTGAGAACAAATATGTGTACATCCATGTCAGGCTATTTTCTTTAAAAAGAACGTACCAGGATGCTCTTCCTGAGGTATTATGAATAGCCCAAGAAAGTGTAAAACCATGAGTTTTCTGGAGAGATGCCCATCGAGAATAGAAGACACTTTTGGAGTCAGTCTCTACAGTCATTATGTAGAGATCCTCAGAGTCAGCCCAAGCTACCCTAAGCTACCCTACGTATGAGTTCTCAGCACAAAGGAGATCTATTTGCCTCAGAGGGACAAAGGGAAAGGGATAAGCAACAAAGACAGGAGTTAGAAGATAGAGAAGAAAGAAGGGGAGGGAAGGGGGGGCAGGAGCAGGAGCAAAATACTGCCTCTGGGTAGAGAAGAGACAGAATACCTAGCCTATCGTCAAAAAGCATGTTATAAAGGTAAAAGAGTAAACCCCATATGAGAATGAGGTATCTAATTTTAATTGAGCTTGATGATTAGGCAAGCCAAAAGCCAAAAAGGCTTTTGATTGCTAGACATGACAGCTGGGCTTTGAAAGTGAGCCTCAAGAAGAAGTGTCCAAATAAAGGAATGGTAGTTGAGAACTACCTTTAGAAGTGTAATCTAATAGGTTTCAGCAAGTTACAGAGAATGGGGGACAAGGACAAGGTTTCCCAGAGCCATGTTTGTCACTGTCAGGGTGACGGCTACTGTCCCTTCACTGAGGCAGTAGGATTGTTGAGAGTTGGCGTTTCAAATTAATCTACACATTAAGACCCACCCTGTATCCAAAAAGAAAACCAACAAACCAAGCTCCCCTCAAAGAAAGTACACACATAGTACCTCACTCAATTTATTAAAAGATGACTAAATAAACAAGGTTGGCCGTGGGGAATGAAACACTGAATGGGCTCTGGACTCCCAGGCTAGTGTCAATTTGTTGGCTTTCAAAAAGAGAATTTCATCAATGACGATAATGAAAACAATTCCAGACATTAGTGTGGGACACCAGCAACCAATAAGAAGGCAGATTTTGGTTGGAAGGTGAAGCAGAGAGGGAGAGTGGTGAGAGTTTATTGAGCCTTGTTCTCAGTTTTCAGGCACATCACAAGGTACTAAAGCCTAACAATAATGTAAATGGGATATTTGTAGACTTTTGCTGACATTAGAGAGATAGGTGCAGAGTTTCTTAAGAGAAATAATGTGAAATACTCTAAAAATTGGACTTGTAGTTCTTTATATATACATGCTAGGAAAGGAAGGTGTTTTCAGTTACAAAACACACAGGAATGTTTAGGAAATAAAACAGAAATAAAAATCTGAATAGAAATAAAAATCTATGTCAAAAAAGAAAAACAAACAAACAGAATGGAAGTTAGTCATATGTATTTGAAACTGTCTTACAAGCTAGGTGTGTTGGCACGTGCCATTAGCCCCTGATCTAAGGGGTAAGTTCCAGCTTGGGCTACTTTATTGAGGCCTTCTCTCAAATGACAACAAAAAACATACAAAACCACTGCATTTACTATCAAAACTAGTGTTTTCAACCAGTTCATTTTAAGAGACTCTGAATTTGAGCTGTTCGGTTCTGTTGCCTGTCTAGTGATTCTGGATCTGATGGAGTATTCCAGTGGAGGAAAGTGTTTTACAGATAGTGAGGCCCTGATAACAAGAAGTAAACCCAAGGCCCCACAGCTAGAAATCGACAGGCTTCCCTACTCCCAGAGTCTTCTCTGATTCTGAAGCAGTGAGGCACTTTTCCATCATAAATCTCCCTTCTGGATCTACCTCACAACCAAAATCTGCCATCTGATTGGACGCCTGAGTCCCAGCAGATAATACATATAATTTTGTTCACTGTCTATATGGATAATGTTCCCTCTATGAAAAACAAAATACCCGAGACTTGTTTGAACATCAAGAACCTATTCATTGAATTATTCTACTACATTGCTTTACTTTATTTATTTACTTGCTTCTTATGCACTTAGTCTTGGATTTATCTTTGAGACAGGGTCTTTATCTATAGCTTACATTGATGCCAAAAACCATCTCTCAGCAATCCTCCTACCTCAGCCTTCTTCCTAATGGGATTTCTGTTTTGAGCCAACATACCTGGCTGAGTTTTATTTGCCTGTAACCCACATGGTTCTGAGTGTACGGCAGGATATTGCTACTCTATCCTTGACAGTAGGGACATCCACACAAAACTTCCTAAGAAAATCTTCAGAGAACCTTGTGTATCACCTTGTTGCAACTGTGAAATATTTTCTGGAATATATAATATATCCCTAAGTTGGGTGCTCTATAAGTTATCTGCTATGTTATGTACTCAAAAGGCTGGGCAGGAGGGTTTCTGGTATCCATTATTGGTAAGTAGTGGTTCTAGATATGTAGCAGAGTTGTAAGAGTCTTTGACAAAAAAATTACAAACTCTGGGGTCTCTTTCTTCTGCATTGCATAAACCAGACATGTTGGAATATGCCTGTCATCCNAGAACTCAAGAATGTGTAGCATGAGGAGCAGAAGTAAAAGGACATCTTTAGCTAACTAGCAAGTTTGAAGCTAGCCTGGGCTATCCAAAACTATTTCTCAA
>NW_018393824.1:0-3403 GCF_900095145.1 Mus pahari | reverse complement strand
GGGTGCTACCTTCTGCAAGGTAATTTTATCTTTATTGTTTGAGATTAAAGGTGTGTACTAAGGGCTGAGCCATAACCAGCCAAACTTTGTGACATGAAAGTAATGCTTTTGGTATTGATTTTAAGGGAGTGGATTTTTAAAAACTGTGTTTTGCTTTCCAAAGTTATGGTAATGCTCTAATATTGCAAACAAAACTTAAAAATTATGATTGAACTGCCAGTGTTCCATTGGCTGCAGTTTGCATTTTGATCACAGGCTCAGGATGTTTAACTCACCCATATTTGTAATTAAGATGATTGGTAGAGTAATAAAAGTTAAAAACCACTGTGGCCAGTATGTGCCTGCTGCCCCTTTTACACAAGCTTTATTGGATACAGTTGTAAAAGATAAATTTAACTCCTCAAGATTGGAAGACTCCATGCAAGGCTATTTGGTCAGGAGGAGATTACTTACTTTGGAGTTCTGAATGGCGTGAAGCTAGTAAGAGAACTGCCACATTGATGCTCAGGCAAGTAACGTAGATTGTGATATTAACATGCTTCTAGGAAAGGGTCAATATGAAGGCAATGTTAATCAGATTGGACTACCTGTAGGAGATTATGGGCAAGTCGCCATGGCTGCCTATTTGGGATCAATTATCGACTAGAGGAGATCTCAGTGGAAAATGTCTGGTATAAAACAAGTTCCTGGTAAACTGTTTTAGGAATTTGTGGAGAGGCTGCTAAATGCAACTAGTAGAATTTTTGGAGACCCACAAGCAAGAATTCCTTTTATTATACAATTATCTTATGAGAATACTAATGTATTCTGCTATGAAGCCATTCAGCCATACAAAGCAGACACATACTTATCAGGATACATTCATCTTTGGGCAGAAATTGGACCCTCATAAAATTAAGGTATGGCTATGGCTACTACAATGCAGGGGACTACAGGACAAGCAATGCTTTCACAGCACTGAGGTGATAAGTGATTTTTTAAGTACCGGGGCATAAATCATTTCAGGAAAGACTGTCCAAAAATTTAGAGGCATAGACAGGCAGTAGAATCACTCCCCTGGAATCTATCCTTACTACAGGAGGGGTAATCATTCAGGCCTCAGGAAATAGGCTCAGATTAAGAAATATTTACATTTGAATTAATGAAAAGCTCAGAGCACCATCAACAGAGGCTTGTATAATACTCCTTTGACTTGCAAACCCTGCCTAAGGAAGTTTTTGGGCCCTCGTCTCCCTCAGGGAACCTGGTAATTATTTTTAAGCTGTAACAGCATTATTACAGATCTAGCCAGGTGTTGTTCAAAACAAAATTCAAACTTAAGATTTATGAAAGGTTAATGAGGCTATGAAACTTGCAAGTTGGCCTGCCTATTCCAGCTGCATTCAAGGAAATAGATATTGAATTATTATGGATTTGGAAGATTGTTTTTTATACTATTCCTTTGCGTCCTGGTGACTGTGGGAGGTTTACATTTAGCAAGCTTGTAATTTTGAATAATCTATGAAACGATATCATTGGAAACTTTTGCTTCAAGGAATGGCTAATAGCCTTACATTATGTAAAAAAAAATTAAAAAAGCATCTGCTTTATTACTAGGAGTTAGGATTTTGAAACATTAAGTGTGTTTGAATTCATTATATGGAGGGTGTTTTGTTAGTTAACCCCTGTGATAGAATTTTACTACAAGCCTTTGCTCTTATACAAAGAGGTTTAAAATTTTGGAGTAGTTGTTGCTCCATAAAAGATACAAAGGCAATAACTTTTTTCAATATTTGTGACAAAAGTTATATTCTGAACAAACTGTGGCACAGAAAATTCAATAGTTTACTTACTTTAAAAGGTTTCTAGAAGATGTTAACTGGCTAAGACCTCACCTTCAGCTCACTACAGGAGTACTTGAGCCTTTGTTTGATGTTCTTAAGGTGAGAACAAGTAGCTTTGCTGAAAGTACAGAACTCCTATAATTAATTATTGGCTGTTTATGTTAGTTATTGCTACTCAATGTGCCCACAGCAATTCTTTGGTAAAAGGGACCATTAATGTGGATTCATCTTTCTTCATTTCCACATAAACTTTGAACACTCTATTAAGATGCTGTTGCTGTGTTAATACAGAATTGTAGGATAGAATCTTGAAAGTATTTTGCAAAGAATGTCTTAAGAACCTGATAAAACATTTATTCCTTATTTCAAGCAGCAATTGAATAGGTTAGTGCAGAATACTGATATTTGGCATATTGCATGACAAATTTTTAGGCAAAATTGATAATCATTATACAAAAAATAAGTTGCTACAATTTGCTTCTGTGAATGTTTTTGTATTTCCTGTAAGTTTGTGTATATAGTCAATTGAAAATGTGCTTTCTGTATTTACAGATGGCTCATCTAATGGGAAGGAAGCATATGTAACTGGATCACATGATTCTCTTGAGTATTCTTCTGCTTCAGTACAGATTATTGAATGCTGTAACCACTATCTTTGAAATTATGAAAAACCACGTAATTTGTGTACTGATAGCCAATATATATCTCATGGTTTGCAATGACTTGAAATTGTTCATTTTTTTTTTTTTTTAGATACTGCCAATTCTCAAATTTTGCAATTATTTATGCAAATACAACTCAAATTAAGAAAAAGTATTGTTCCTTTAAAGGACTGTCTTTGGTCATTTAAGAGCTCATCCTGGATTGCTTGGGCAAGACGCCTTAGGGCAATGCCACAGCAGATTTGTATACCAGGCAGATTATAGGCATTACATAGGAACAATTGGCCATACAATCTCATTCTTTACATCGTCAAAATAGTAATAGCTTGAGACAATAATTTGGTATTTCTGGAGAGTGTGCAATTCAAATTGTAGAGGCTTGTTCTTAGTGTCCTCAGTTTCTACCTGTACCACATAATGGTGTTAATCCTCAAGAACTTATACCTTATGTTAATCAATTGTTGTAAAAGGATACTCATATTTCTGATTTTAGAAAAGTAAAATATACACATGTGATTACTATACCTTTTCAGGCTTTCTAGTTCGAACTTATTTAACAGGAGAAGCAACTAAAAGTATAACTGATCATTGCTTACAAGTTTTCAATGCCATGGGATTATTGAAAGTCATTAATGGGCCAGCTTATACTGGAAATAACTTTACATCATTTTGTAAGGAATTTGGTACTGAACAGAAAACTGGAATTCCTTATAACCCAACGGGACAAAGAATTGTTGAGCATGAGTATCACACTCTGAGAAACTGGCTTTTAAAAACAGAAGATGGGATCTTTGCTCCGGTGCACTGCCGGGGAGAGAGCGGACTGGAGAGGAGGGACCCGCAGCTGGACCCGATCGTCCTGCGCCTCTCCTGCCCAGGAGGGGTGTTCGCCTGGCGGCTGTCCGCAGGCCGATCCAG
>NW_018393823.1:15398-19456 GCF_900095145.1 Mus pahari | reverse complement strand
TTCTTGTCCATCTTAGAACTGGAAGGGGCCTGGATTTTGGTAAGCCTACTCAAGTATGGGTCCTGACAACATTGTGTGGTTTGTTAGGTAAATGCTGCCAGATGTATCCATTTTCATGGATTTTTCTACTGGCACTTGTTATATGAGACAATAGTTGATGTCAGCCCTTACCAGACCAAGCTATTCTTAAAGTGCAGTGTGGACCATGGTGCCTTATTTTCTCTCCCAGATGGAAAACATTCTCAGACTTGGAAGCATTTTGTCAGCCATTCTTGACAACAAGTCTTGTGATTGCCACATCGTCAGCTGAGTGTCTTGATCCCACCTGCCCTGTAATAATTGTACATGAATGTGTTTCTAGACCTGGGATGTGATTCAGGTGTACAGTATTGGCCTAACATACACAATGCCCAAGGTTCCATTCTAGTCTGCAGGATCATAGGAAAAGAAAAATACAGTAAAGGACCCCAATTATATCTGAGGTGTAACCTACAACAAAAGTAGAGTCACCTTAGGGGCTTCTAAGTCACCCTAACCTCCAGCCTTCCCCCAGATTCCTGCTTAGATTCCATTTCTTGTATATTCTCATTAATTCTCTTGTGATTCTTAGTGTGGAAAAATGTGCAGAGTGTGAATGAAGCACACACACACACACACACACACACACACACACACACAAAGACAGACAGACAGAGAGAGAGAGAGAGAGAGAGAGAGAGAGAGAGAGAGAGAGAGAGATAGCATAAATACAGATATACAGATACAGAGCTTGTGAAAATCCTTGCTTTAGATGATCAGCTGATGACTTCGGTCAGCAGGTTTTTGTCCTTGCTGCCCAGCTTAGAAACCTGAATTTGTTCCTTGGAATGCACATGGTAGAGAGAACAATCCTCCCACAAAGTCCTCTGGTCTTCATGTTTGTGTGTGTATGTGCATCTGTGAACCCATAGTATTTCTGTACAACCTGACTTTTAAGACCATAGTGAAAAATGCTTTGGAGAAATCTTCCAAATTCATGTTCCCAATGTCTCTGGGCACCTTGCAGGTTACACTGACATGCTGGGCTACTTCAACACACCCAGAAACCTGTCAGTGTTGCTGTGCTGAGTGAGACAGTGGTGTGCATCTCTGCCATGGACATCAGAAAGATTCTGATGTATTGCATGCTGCAGTTCCTAAGGTGAGACAAAGCCTCATCTCATGGAGAGTGAGGTACGATTTGATGTCAGGGAACAAACTCAGGGNTGAATTCAGTCAATTTAATACAAAGAGAACAGTACAAATGATCAGTAGAACCAAGAGCCAGTTCTTAGAGAAAATCAACAGGATACACAAATGTTTTTCCAAACTAACTGAAAGGCAGAGAGTCAATACCCAAATTAACAAAATCAGNAATGGAACAGGAGACATAACAGTTGACATGGAAGAAATTGAAAGAGTCATTAGGTCTTAGTGAAGAATCCTGTACTGCAGAAAATTGTAAATTCTAAATGGAATGGGTTATTTGTAAACAGTTATCAACTATCAAAATTAAATCAACATCTGGTCTAGTCACTAACAGTCTTATGAGCCCTAAGGAGAGAGAAACAATCATCAAAGTCTTACACTTCAAAAAATCCTAGGACCAAATGGTTTTAGTGCAGAATTCTATGTGACATTCAACAAAGAGTTAATGTCCATACTTCTCAAATTATTCACAAAATAGAAAGAGAACAAAATTGCTAACTCATTCTATGAGGTCATAGTCACCTTGATACCCAACCACACAAAGTCTCAACAAGAAAAGAGAATTTCAGTTCAATTTCTCTNTTTAAACCTTTCTAAGCAAATTTTCTTATCTTTCTACTAAGGAAGAAAATGTCTTCCTTGTGTATTTAGAGCCATGATATTAGGCACTGATATCGACAGATGGAATTAATTGGGTTTGTAAGAAGTGATGTAAAGTTCCAGTGCCTGGCAAATACAGAAGTGGGTGATCATAGTCATCCATTGGAAGGAGCAGAGTGTCCCCAGTGAAGGAGCTAGAGAAAGTACCCAAGGAGCTGAAGGGTTTTGCAGGACCATAGGAGGAACATCAATATGAACTAACCAGTACCCCCAGAGCTCCTTGGGACTATATCACCAATCAAAAAACACATGGTGGGACTGGTGGCTTCTTTTGCATATGTAGCAGAGGATGGCCTAGCCTGTCATCAATGAGAGGAGAGGCCCTAGTTCCTGTGAAGGTTCTATTCCANAGTATAAGGGAATGCCAGGGAGAGGAATGAGAGTGAGTGTATTGGGGAACAGAGGGAAGGAGGAGGGGATAATGGGTTTTACAGAAGGGAACTAGGAATGGAGATAACTTTTGAAATATAACTAAAAATATCTAATAAAAAAACAGAAGTGATGTAGACTAGACAAGAATATGCTCATGGATTTGGAACCAGTCAAGACTGGTTATTTAAAATTAATATCAGAGTGAAATAGTTGAATGTCTTTAGCAAGATGGCTGGTGGGTAACACTGATCTTAAAATGCCTCCTGAATTTTAGTCTATAAAGTCACAAATAGGAACAAATTAAAA
The DNA here is from genome assembly GCF_900095145.1 of Mus pahari. Lineage (NCBI taxonomy): Eukaryota > Metazoa > Chordata > Mammalia > Rodentia > Muridae > Mus > Mus pahari. The sequence continues at coordinate 16,891 of NW_018393823.1, read as the reverse complement.
ATTGGGGTGCATCTAAGAAACAGGTCTGGAAGCCATTCAATTTTCCCAGAGGAATAGTTACTCATTTGTGTAAAAACAAAAAAAAAAGATGCATGTGATCAAGGTTGCATAGTATTTGAAGGACTGTCTTAATGATAGAGAGAAGAGTTCCTGTTACTTTAAGAGGGAATAATTACTAATAGTTGACATTATGCCCACATTTGACTTAATGTAGAGAAAATGTGTCTCATGGAAATAGTCTCATGGAAAAAAGCCAATTTTTGCTGCCAAGGCATTCAGGTGGTTTGTTGAATGACCATTTTTATAGGAAATTAGAGCAGAACTTTCACAGGGGAGAGAANTTGAGCCAAGCTACCTTGACAGCCCCTTCCAATTCTAAATTCCTGTGATTTTGTGGCTCTCAGTTTGAAGTCCACAACATAATGCCCGATGGTAACTGCTGAGAACTGATTACTAGTTAGCCTGGAAGAGTTTGTAGAATATAAAAGTCATTAGAAAAAGATGGACTTAGGTGGAGATTTAGATTTGTTTATTGAAGGAGGTATCTATGTTGACAAGGAATGGATCATGGGAGTGTTTGGTTAGCTGTGAAGGATGAAAGAGTACTCTGGAATTCAATAACGTTAAGATCAAATCTTTTTGCTGTGACCAGTTCTCCATCATGTTTGTAGTTCTCCTCATCCCTAAATCTCAGAAAGATTTCATTTATCATGGTTAAGGTTAAAGTGATCTCAACCATTTGCTAAAAGTTTTTTGACCAGGTGGGATGAAAGATATACTTTCAAATGAATTTGGTATGAAATAGGTGGGAGAAAGATATACCTATTCACTCTATTTCCACTTTCTCTCTACTTTGGGCTTACCCAAACAACCCCAAAATGCCTTCCAACAAAATCTAGGTTTCAACAGGATTGGAAAAGTAGTCATGAAATCACAAGCAGCCTTCACTTAAGGGCCTCACTTGAAGGGAGGGAAAGAGGAAAAGATCTAGGTGAGCATATTAGTTATAGTTTCAGGGCCTGAGGATCTAAAATTCCAGTATGGAATGAGACTTTATGTTTTTTTCTGGATTTGCCAAGCTCATTCCAAAGAAATACCATCCAATCTCCAGGTGATTTAGGTAAGAACAGAATACTTGGATGGTATGCCAGCTGGAAAGAGATGTGTACAAATCAGTATAGTAGCAAGAAGGTTGGTTACATAGAAAGATATTCTAAAGNAATGTGGGAATTGAGGGAAACTAATACTGAACTGGACTTAGTAGCAGCAGAGCTCTTCTTTTTTTTAAGCTATTTTCTTTACGTTCATTTCAAATGTTACCCCTTCCCCTGCTCAAAAACCCACCTACTCCTACTTCCCTGTCCTGGCATTTCCCTACATTGGGGCATCAAGCCTTCACAGGACCAAGGGCCTCTCATTTCATTAATGTCCAACAAGGCCATCTTCTGCTACATGTGCAGCTGGAGCCATTGATCCCTCCATGTGTATTCTTC
>NW_018393823.1:13195-14911 GCF_900095145.1 Mus pahari | reverse complement strand
CATTGTGTAAATATACCACATTTCTTGTATCTGTTTCTCTGTTGAGAATATCTGGGTTGTTTCCAGTTTCTGGCCATTATTGAAAAAGGCTACTATGAACTTAGTGGAGCTTGTGTCTTTATTACATGTTGCAACACCTTTGGGGTATATGCACAGGAATAGTATAGCTGAGCCCTCCAGTAGTACTATGACAAACTTTCTGAGGAAACACCAAATTGATTTCCAGAGTGGTTGTATCTNCTTGCAATCCAACCAGCAATGGAGTAGTGTTCCTCTTTCTCCACATTCTAGCCAAAAATCTGCTGTCTTCTGAATTTTTGAATGTAGACATTCTGACTGATGTGAGGTAGAATCACAGAGTTGTTTTAATTTGCATTTCCCTGATGAATATGAATGTTCAACATTTTAGGGGGTGCTTCTCAGCCATTCAGGATTCCTCNGTTGAGAATTCTTTGTTTAGCTCTGAACCCCATTTTAACAGGTGTATTTGGCTTTCTNGAGTCTAACTTATTGAGTTCTTTGTATATATTGGATATTAAAGTTCCATTACATGGTGGGTTGTAAAGATCTTTTCACAATATGTTGGTTGCCATTTTGTCCAATTGACAGTGTCCTTTGACTTACAGATGTTTTGTAATCATATGAGGACCTATTTGTCAATTCTTGTCTTAGAGTATAAGCTAGAACTGTTCTTTTCAGGAAATTTTCACCTCTAAGAATTTGCTCAAGTCGCTTGCCCACATTCTTTTCTATCAATTTCAGTGTATCTGGTTTTATATGGAGGTCGTTGATCCACTTGGACTTGAGCTTTGTACAAGGAGAGAAGATCTGGTTTATTTACAATAGTATACTTAAGTGACTCCAAAAATTCACCAGTGAACTCCTAAACCTGATAAACATCTTCAGCAACTGACTGGATATAAAATTAAATATCAAAGAAGTGGCCTTCCTCTACTAAAAGGATAAACACACTGAGAAAGAAATTAGGGAAACAACACAGTTCACAATAGTCACAAATAATATTATATACTTTGGTGTGACTATAACCAATCAAGTGAAAGATCAGTATGGCAAGAATTCAAGTCTCTGAAGAATGAAATCAAGGAAGATCTCAGAAGATGAAAAGATCTCCCATGCTCATGAATTGNCAGGATTAATACAGTAAAAAATAGCCATCTTGCAGAGATAAATCTACAGATTCAATTCAATCACCATCAAAATTCCAGATCAATTCTCCAAAATTAGAAAAATTTATAAATTCATCTGGAATAACAAAAAAATCCAGGATATCAAAAACTATTCTCAACAAAATAAGAACTTCTGGCAGAAATACCATCCCTGTCCTCAAGGTGTACTGCAGAGCAATCATGATTAAAAACTGCACAGTATCGGTATAGTGACAGGCAGGGAGATTAATGGAATAGAATTGAAGACCCAGAAATGAACTCACACACATATGGAGACTTGGTCTTTGAAACAGGAGCTAAAACCGTCCAGTGGAGGGAAAACCCAGGCATTTTCAACTAATGGTGCTGCTTTCCCTGGTGATCAGCATGTAAAATAATGCAAATTGACCCAATCTTTTTTCATTTTAATTCTGATGGGTTCCTTCAATTGTCTTATCTAGAACTGGCTTAGTGGTTAAGAATTTCTCTGGCCTTAATTTTCATGATGGAATTTTCCATTCTCTATTATGACCGATGGTTGTGTCTGTAT
>NW_018393823.1:6166-12108 GCF_900095145.1 Mus pahari | reverse complement strand
GGTGTTGTCTGTCCTCAGCAATGAGGCCCTCTGTCAAATTGTAGAGAGCAACCCATTGTCTTAGCCTGGGTTGTTAGGGTATTTCTATGAGAAGCCCTTGGCCAACAACTCAATTGAATACAACCCATTNCCAGTACTGGATGCCTCATTTTGTAGGAAGAGATGGCCAGTTGGGATTTTGTATACCCTGTTATTAGGAGAGTTCATGAGAATATTCTGCATACATTTTAGAATATATGCACAGCACCATGTTTCTGTATAATCCCTCAAATGCCTTTCAATTCTCTCCCTCAATCCCCCCTTCACCTTCTTTCATCTTGTTTCTATCTTCTTTTGCCCCCAGTCCACCTATGAAATCTATTAAGTTTCACTCTCCCAGGGATATCAATGAGACTTCCCCTAGTGCTTCCTCTATGTCTTACCTTGATGTCTACAGATTTTAGGTTGGTTTATATTTATTTAATGGATTATATCCATATATAAGGGCATGCATACCATATTTATAATTCCAGATCTGTATTGCTAACTCAGAATGAATAATTCTTTAGTAATTGCATCTGTTAATGAAGTATCCTCACATACTTCATTTTTTAAAAAAATGACCATTTCCATTTTATTTCTAATAATTAAACCATTTTAATTATTATCTACCATCTAAAATGGTTATTGAATCCTCTACAATATATTAAGTCTACAAGTCTGATTCTTCTACAATTGCAAGTATTACTTTCTCTAGAATAGGAAAATTTTCTTCTATGGTTTAGTTAAAATATAGCTGAAATACCCAACAAAGGGGAGAGATGACCTGTAGAGACCACATCCGGAGGTTAGACATGGCCTTCCATTACGGGATAGGGCCACCCACCCATCTCAATGTTTTTAACACAGAAACATTCCTGTCCAAAGGAAGAACACAAATGACAAAAGGAGCAGAGATTGGAATAAGGACCATCCAGGGACTGCCCTACCTGGAAATCTACAATGTCCCCAGACACTAAACCAGACACTTGCTGTGGTCAAGAGGCGTTTGCTGACAAGAACCTCCCAGGATGGTTCTTTGGGAGGTCTGACCAGCACCTGACCTTTGGAGCCAACCATTAGACTTAGCTCTGGCAACCTGGTTGGGGAGCTTTGAGCTCTGGCAATCTGGTTGGGGAGCTTCAGGAAAACTGGAGGAGCAAAGGGGGGTTGCAACTGCATTGGAAGAACAACATCTGCTGTCAGGACCACCCAAGGCTCCCCAAGACTAGTCCACAAACCAAGAAGTTATCTGGAAGAAACTATAGCTCCAGATACGTTGTAGCAGAGAATGCCCATGCTTGACAGCAAAGGGAGGGGAGGATATTGGTTCTGTGCTGGTTTGAGTCCCCAGTGTAGTAGGATGCTGAAACAGTAGACATCTTCATATGCGCTCCCTGTTGTTGGTTTTTTTTTTTTTTTGTATTTGTTTTTGTTTTTTCTTTATAAGTTAACAAAGATAGATGTTTGGGGTTTTCTCAACACCCAAAACCTGATCTGTGGTTCTGATAGATCAGTATTAGGGTCTACATTCAAAAATCATCCGTGTTTGACTGAGATAGGTGATTGTGTGTGCATNCATGACCCCATTATAATTTTTTCCACTACAACTTGAAAGACCATGGTGAAAAATACTGTAAAGGTATGTACAGACCTCTGTTAATGTTCATGGCACCTTGTAGGTAACACTGACATAGTAGACAACTTCAATACATCCTTAAACCTGACTATGCAGGGTTTTTAGTGAAGCTGTCATGTGCATCACCCACCACAGAGAACAGCAAGTGCTGTGTTGATTACTTGCTGCAGTTCCCAAGGCGAGGCCAAGCCTCATCCCATTGAGAGGCTCCTAGGAATTGATGGGAGGAAATAAAACAGAAATCAAATCAATCAATTAGAAGCCAAGAGAATAATAAAAAGGGTAAAGGAATCCAAGAGTTCCTTCGTTGAGGAAATCAAGAACACAGAAAAGCCCTTACCCAAGTGAACTAAAAGGCAGAGAGACAATACTAAAATTATCAAAATCAGAAAAGAGAAGGGGAACATAACAATGGACACTGAGGAAATTAAATAAAATCATTAGGTCTGACTTCAAAAGCCTGTACTCCAAAACATTGAAAAATCAATATGAAATGGGTGATATTCTAGGCAGACACAAATTACCATAAGTTAAATCCAGATCTGCTCAAGTAACTAAATAATCCTATAACCCCTGAGAAAAAAAGAAGCAGTCATCCAAAGTAATTTACTCAATATCAACAACAACAACAATAACAACAACAACAACAACAATAATAAAGCCAGGGCCACAAGGTTTTAGTCATGCTCTGTAATAGCATTTGGCAGAGGATGTTGTCCTTGAACAGACATTTGCTGTTTTTTGTTGGTTTGTTTTGTTTTCTGTGCTGTTTAGAGTCATCTTTATTTATGTGAATGGCTGTTTTTCCTACTGTATGTCTCTATCCCTCCCTGAGTGTAGTAAACCCAGAGGCCAGAAGAAGGAATAATAACCCCTGTTTTAGATGACTGTTACACTTCATGTGGGGCTTTTGAGAGAGCAGTAGATTCACTAATCTTTGAGGCATCCCCACACCTTCTGCTGGTGCCTTTTGTCCTTCTAGTGCATGTGTTGTATGACGAGAACTGGATCACCTCCAATTAAGTGGAGAAATCTCAGGAGATGTGTAAGTGCAGGTGCTTGAGCTGTGCATGCTCATTCTCCTAGGCTGCCTGGCATGTATGCAGGGCTCTGATGTCACCACTGCTCGTTGTGTGCTCAGGATCATACCCCAGCATCCCTTATTTTCAATGTTAGAGGAGATCTTTCACCTCTAATCTCGGATGATCATGTAGATTAGGCATATCCTTAAAATTCAGAATTGAGCCTGGCCTCCTATAGGCTGTGTTGGGATGATGAAATCCTCTTAGTAAGAACAAAAGTATCTTAACATGAGCAATGTGGGGAGCAAGCTCAAGAGCAGCCACAGTGAATGGAGCCTGCAGCTGTGGCCACATGTTTCTGGTGGAGAGCAGGCCTGTGCAAGGGGGAACCTAGGAGAGACAGTTGCAGCTGACCTTTTGCCATGGCAGATCTGGGAGTATATTGAGGAAATGCTTCTTCCAAATGACTGTTGTCCAATTAATGGAATAGAAATAATTATTTGAGACTGGAGATTAGTCAGAGCATTATATTGGGAAGGAAGTAATCAACAAGTAGTTATTGACACAGCAGAACATTTAAAATCTCAGCAGTCAGAGTATCAGGATAGTTGCTTTGGTTAATCTCTACTTTAAGTCTTCTGGTTTTTATGAACTGACAGACAAAAGTCCATTAGCAGTACACTAGGAACTAGGTAAGACTAGTTAGACTGAATTTAGACCACACTACAATGTTCCTATTGTATTTGTGGGGACTCCTTGAATATCTTAGAACTTGGAGGGGCCTGGGTCTTGCTAAGTCTACTCATATATAGTATTGTTTGTCATAAATGCTACCAGATGCTACATTAACCTAGATTTCTTTACTTTCATGTGTGACATAAGTCAATAATTCTTGTCAACCTTTAACAGACTAATCTGTCCTTAATGTGCAGTGTGGAATGAGTTTCCTTATCTTCTCTGACCTCTCTGAAGTAAGGCATTCTTTATTCTTCTTCACATTGTCTTAAATATTCCCAGGGTGCTCCCCCACCTTCCCTGGGAGACAGGTCTAGGCACAAGAAGGCCTCAGTTATCCTTGATTTTCAACTAATGTACTTGTATGGTCACATGTTATTGATACACTTCACATCTTATTGAGGGCAGCAATTGCTTGATTACACCAATTCTATAAAGAAAATGTGCCCTGGAAAGTATATCAAGATAAATCTGGGATGGAGGTACTTTCTAGTACTGGACACAGAAAGGTGGAGGTAGGAATAAGATGTACGGTTAAGTAGCCTACCAGATTCACATTGTGTCTGTGAGATTTAACCTAGGATAAGGAAGTGGAGTATCTCTGATGGTTTCTGTCTAGCCTCCTGAGAGGTTCTCTGGGCTTTGGCCTCAGCACTTGATAGTTCCTGCAGGGGCAGCAACACTCAGGGAAGGTAGAGATAGTCATAGGCACAGTATCATGCTAACAGCAGTGGGTACTGTGTCCTTGGTGTGGACTTAGTGAAAGAGAGAACAAGGGCCATAGAAAGGGAATAAAGGGTGAATTCAGTCAATTTGATACAAAGAGAACAGTACAAATGATCAGTAGAACCAAGAGCCAGTTCTTAGAGAAAATCAACAGGATACACAAATGTTTTGCCAAACTAACTGAAAGGCAGAGAGTCAATACCCAAATTAACAAAATCAGAAATGGAACAGTAGACATAACAGTCGACATGGAGTAAATTTAAAGAGTCATTAGGTCTTAATGAAGAATCCTGTACTGCATAAATTTGGAAATTCTAAATAGAATGGGTTATTTCTAAACAGTTATCAACTATCAAATTTAAATCAACATCTGGTCTAGTCACTAACAGTCTTATGACCCTGAGGAAAGAGAATCAGTCATCAAAAGTCTTCCACTTCAAAAAAGCCCAGGGCCAGATGGTTTTAGTGCAGAAATCTATGTGACATTCAACAAAGAGCTAATGTCCATACTTCTCAAGTTATTCATAAAATAGAAAGAGAACAAAATTGATAACTCATTCTATGGGGTCATAGTCATCCTGATACCCAAATCACACAAAGTCTCAACAAGAGAAGAGAATTTCAGTTCAATTCCTCTCTTTTTAAACTTTCTAAGCAAATTTCCTTGTTTTTCTAATAAGGAAGAACATGTCTTCCTTGTGGATTTAAAGTCATGAAACTAGGCACCTCTATTGACAGAAGGTAATTCATTTCGATGTAAGGTTGTAAGAGGTGATGTAAAGTTCCAGTGCCTGGCAAATACAGAAGTTGATGCTCATAGTCATCCATTGGAAGGAGCAGAGTGTCCCAAGTGAAGGAGCTAGAGAAAGTACCTAAGGAGCTGAAGGGTGTTGCAGGACCATAGCGGGAACGTCAATATGAACAACCAATACATCCAGAGCTCCTTGGACTCAATCACCAATCAAAGAAAACACATTATGGGACTGGTGGCTTTCTTTTTTGCATATGTAGCAGAGGATGGCCTAGCCTGTCATCAATGAGAGGACAGGCCCTAGATTCTGTGAAGGTTCAATTCCCCAGTATAAGGGAATGCCAGGTACAGGAATNAGAGTGAGTGGGATGGGGAGCCTAGGGAAGGAGGAGGGGATAGTGGATTTTCAGAGGGGAACTAGGAATGGAGATAACATTTGAAATGTAAATAAAAAATATCTAATTAAAAAAAAACAGAAGTGCTGTAGAATAGACAGGGATATGTTCATGGATTAGGAACCAGTCAAGACTGACTACTGAAAATTAATATCAGAGTGACATAGTTGAATATCTTTAGCAAGACAGATGGTGAGTGGCACTGATCTTAAAATGCCTCCTGAATTTTAGGCTATACAGTCACAAGTAGGAACAAAGTAAAAATTGGGGTACATCCAGGAAACAAGTCTGGAAGTCATTCAATTTTCCCAGAGGAAAAGTTTCTCATTTGTGTAAAAAAAAATAGATGCATGTGATCAAGGTTGCATAATATTTGAGGGACTGTCTTAATGATAGAGAGAAGAGTTCGTGTTACTTTGAGAGGGAATAATTACTAATAGTTGACATCATGCACACATTTTTCTTAATGTAGAAAAAATGTGTCTCATGGAAATAGTCTTATGGAAAAAAGCGTATTCTTTGCTGCCAAGACATTCAGGTGGTTTGTTGAATGACCATTTNTATAGGAAATTAGAGCAGAACTTTCACAGGGGAGAGAAGTTGAGCCAAGCTACCTTGACAGCCCCTTCCAATTCTAAATTCCTGTGATTTTGTGG